>NC_044406.1:76593234-76896265 GCF_006542625.1 Nomascus leucogenys | reverse complement strand
CAGGAAAGTAGACATGATAAATATTATGATTTTTATTTTATGGATAAGTAAGTAATTAAAGTTCAGTGAGTAAACTTGTTTCCATGGAAAAATAGAATCGGATTAATCTCATCTTAAAAATATTATCTGATAATTGTTAAACATAATATTGTTGCATATAACTTTTAAATAAAAAATATGCCTTTTGTATAACCTCAAATTGCTTTACATATGCTTCTGACAACCTAGACCTCTTCTATATTTTAATTATTCTAATATAATGTGTTTTAGTTATTTATTTATTTATTTTAGATTTATGGGTTATATGTGCCGGTTAGTTACATAAATATATTGTGTGATGTTGAGGTTTGGGCTTCTATGGAAACCATCACCCAAATAGTAAACATAGTATCCGATATGTAATTTTTAACCCTTCTTCCTATATCCCTCCAGTTTTTTGGAATCTCTAGTGTCTTTTGGTACCATATTTATGTCCATGTGTATGCAATACTTAGCTCTCACTTATAAGTGAGAACGTGTGGTATTTGGTTTTCTGTTTCTGTGTTAATTCCTTTAGAATAATGATCTCCAACTGCATCCATGTTGCTGCAAAAGACATGATTTCATTCTGTTTGTGGCTGCATAGTATTTCATGGTGTATATGTACAACATTCTTTATCCTATCCACCATTGATTGGCACCTAGGTTGATACAATATCTTCACTATTATGAATACTGCTGCAATGAACATATAAGTGCAGATTCCTTTTTGGTAAAACTGTTTTCCTTTGTAAAAGGAAATTCAAAAAAAAGAGATTGCTGGATCGGGTGACAGTTCTATTTTTAGATCTTTGAGAAATTTCCAAATTGCTTTCCCCAGAAGTTTAACTAAATTACATTCCTACCAACAGTGTATAAGCATTTCCTTCTCTCCGCAACCTTACCAATATCTTTGTCAATATGTTTGACATTTTAGCCGTAGCCACTCTGAGTGGTGTGAGAAATTATCTTATGTGTTATCAATTTGCATTTCTTTGATGATTAATAATAGTGGGCATTTTTTTCATATGTACGTTGGCTGTTTGTATGTCTTTAGAGAAGTGTCTGTCCATGACTTTTGCCCACTTTTTAATAAGATTTTTTTCTCATTGTTTTGTTTAATTTCCCTATGGATTCTGGATATTAGTCCTTTGTTAGATGCACAGTTTGCAAATATTTTCTCACATTCTGTAGCTTGTCTCTTTAGTGTGTGGATGGTTTATTTTGCTATACAGAAGCTGTTTAATTATGTCCCACTTGTATATTTTTTGGTTTTGTCATGTTTGCTTTTAAGGACTTAGTCAGAAATTCTTTTCTTAGATCAATGTGCACAAGAACTTTTCCTAGGTTTTCTTGTAGGATTTCAATAGCTTGATGTTTTACATTTAAATATTAATCCACTGTGAGTTAACTTTTATATGTGGTATGAGACAGTGGTCCAGTTTCATTCTTTTGCATATGGTTAGTCAGATTTCTCAGCTCCATTTATTAAATAGGGTCTCCTTCCCCTATTTATTTTTCCAACTTTGTCAAAGCTTAGTTAACTGATTGTAAGTGTGTGGCTTTATTTTGGTGTTCTGTCTTCTGTTCCACCTGTCTCTGTGTCTGTTTTTGTACAAGTACCATGATCTTTTGGTTACTATAGTCTTGTAGTGTAGCTTGAAGTCAGGTAATGTGATGCCTTCAGCTTTGTTTTCCTCCTGCGATTGCCTTGGCTATTCAGGATGACTTGTTTTAATACAGATTTTAGAATTTTTTTTTTAATTCTGTAAAAAATGACATTGGTGGTTTGACAGAAATTGTGTTGAATCTATAGATTCCTTAGGGCTGTGTGGCCATTTCAGTGATGTTGATTCTTCCAATCTATGGACATAAAATATTTTTCCATTTGTCTGTGCCGTCTGTGATTTCTTTCCCACAGCAAACATTATACTGAATGGGCAAAAGCTGAAAACATTACCCTTAAGAACTAAAACAAGAAAAGGATGTCCAATCTCACTACTCCGATTCAAAATAACACTGGAAGTCCTAGTCAGATAAATCAGGCAAGAGAAAGAAATAAAAGGCATCCAAATAGGAAAATAGGAAGTCAATTTCTCTTCACTGATGATGTTTCTATACCTAGAAAACTCTTAAGATTCCATCAAAAGACTCCTAGACCTAATAAACAACTTCAGTGCAGTTTCAGGATACAAAACCTATGTACAAAACTCAGTAGCATTTCTATACACCAATAATATTCAAGCTGATAATCAAATCAATAACACAATTTCATGTATAATAGTCACACAAAGAATGAAGTACCTAGGAATAGTTCTAACCAGGGAGGTGAAAGATCTCGAAAATAGAACTACAAAACACTGATGAAACAAATCATAAAGTGTGTTTAGATCATGTTATCAATTTCAGATAACTTTTGGAAGTATACAGAAGAATAATATAAATCTTGTACTTACATTCAATCCCAGGAAACTTCCTGGTGTATTACTTCTCTAAGTGCAGGATAAACCTTAATTATTCTTGGACCCTTGACTGAGCCTTTGTGTCCAGTTTCTTTTCTCAGCATTAGCATGTGTTTGTATGTGGGGGTGGTACTGGGTGTTTAATTTATTTAAATGTGATCCTATGGTCATTTCAAACCTTTTACTGAGCAAACAAGGTGTCAGTAACATCATCCTACATTTGTGTTAATAAATATTAAATTGTAGAATAGCATTTGATTTACAGAAAAATTACAAAATTACTACAGAAAGTTCTCATATGCTCCACACCTAGTTTCCCCTATTATTAATACCTAACATGAGTATGGCACATTGTTACAATTTACAAATCAATTAAACCAATTTGACACATGTTAAAATTTACAAGTCAATAAATCCAATTTGACACACTATTATTAATTAAACTCCATATATATTTTTTTATTTTTTAGTTTTAACCTAATGCCTTTTTTTCTATTTCAGTATCCTATCTAGGATATGTCTTTAAAATTAGTCATTACGTTTTCTTATGCATCACATACTCTTTTGGCTGTGGCAATTTCTCAGATCCTCTTGGTGTTTGATGACCGTGACAGTTTTTGAGAGGTTCTGCTCAGGTATTTTGTAGAATGACCCTCTATTCCCTATATTGGTATATGTCTGACAGTTTTTCATGGTTAGACTCAGTTTACAAGTTTTGACTTGTAACAAGAGTATGATGTAGATCTTAGTCATCAGTCTGAGGTAGTGTGTGCTAGTTTTATCCACTGTAAAGTTCTTCCTCTTTCCTTTTTCATGTTGTGCACCTTGGAAGAAAGGCACAGGTAAAGCCCAGATGTAATAAGTCATGGTTATGCTCTTGTTACTTCCTATATAAATTATTTGAAATTCTTTTCCACCAGAGATGTATCTATTCTCCTTCATTTATTTCCTTTTCAGCCATTTATTTTTATATCAGTATGGATTCTTGGAACTCTCAATTGGTCACTATCCTCTACTGATTAAGGTTTCTTATTCTTCTGAGAGGTATTTTCTTTTAAAAAGAGAGGATATTTGTTAACTAAGATCTCAAATTGGTGAATTTTTACACAGAAAGCTACATGTAGTAAATAAATTCTGATGTAGCGAGAATAAATTTTTGGTGCATGGGGTCCACTCTCCCTGAGAATCTGCCCCTAGGACAAGTTCCTCTGATTCTCAGTATCTTTCCCTAGGAATTTTTATGTTCTTGACAAACTTAAATTACACAGTAGTTATTTTCTTTATTTTTGTTATTTCAATAGCTTTAGTGGTACAAGTAGTTTTTGGTTACATGGTTGAAGTCTAGGATTTTACAGCATCACCTGAGCAGTATATAGTGTACCCAATAAGTAGATTTTGTCCCTCACTCCTCTCCCATTCTTCCCTCTTCTGAGTTTCCAGTGTCCATCCTACCACTGTGTATGCCTTTGTGTACTCATAGTTTTGCTCCAATTTGTAAATGAGAACATGTGGTATTTGGTTTTTAATTCCTGAATTACTTCATTTAGAATAATAGCCTCCAGTTCTTTCCAAGTTGCTCCGAAATACTTTATTTCATTTTTTATGACTGAGTAGTATTCCACTGTGTGTGTGTGTCTGTGTATGTGTGTGTGTATGTGTGTGTGTGTGTGTGTCACATTTTCTTATCCACTCATCAGTTGATGGGCACTTAATTTGATTACATATCTTTGCAATTGTGAACTGTGCTGCAGTAAACATACATTTGCCTGTGTCTCTTTGATATAGTGACTTTTTTTCCCTTTGGGTAGATACCCAGTGGTGGGAATGCTGGATTAAATGATAGATCAATTTTTTGTTCTGTGAGAAACTTCCCTACTGTTTTCCATAAAGGTTGTACTAATTTGTAATTGCCACCAGCAATGTATAAGAGTCCCTTTTTCACTACATCTATTCCACCTTCTTTTTTTTTTAACTTTTTAATAATGGCCATTCTGGCTGAGATAAGGTAATATGTCATTGTGGTTTTAATTTGCATTTCCCCAATGATTAGTGACGTTGAGCATTTTTCATATGTGTATTGGTACTTTCTTAGTCTTAATTGATCTGAGAAATGATCATTTGTTCAAAACTATGATAGGAACAATGTATTTGATTATATGTGTTTATGTATATAACTCTCATAAAAATAAAATAATGAAATTTTATGTCATTCAGTTTTTAAATATAAGCTGTAGGAAGATGCCATAATTATATTCTCTCAGTTTCCCAGAAAATAAACCCCTCAAAATGAGAGAAAATGTAAAAACTTATATCAATATTAAAATTAAAAATAATATTCTAGATACTGCCAGAATCTGGAATAAATGTTCACTCTCTACATTTACTGTGAAGCTTGCAAGAGACAATTTTTAGGAGTGCTACCAGGCTTCCAGATTCTCTTTTTTTGGGTTTCTTGCAGCTTTCATTCAGACAGTAGGTTACATAGGTTATGGTTGTACAATGCGACTCTGTTTCCTGGGCCGCAATTAATGTTGATCCACAATGGCCATTTGTTTTTTTTCACTGTTTTATGGCCTTTTTAGCCATAAAGGTATTTTACTTGTGTAACAGTATATAACTGTAAAATAAACAAATATTTCCATATTTTTCTTTTTACATATTTGTTTCTATAGTTAGAAAACCATTGTCAAACCCCCAAATTTACGGCCTATTATTATTTTATTTTATTTATTTTTTTTTGAGATGGAGTCTCACTCTGTCGCCCAGGCTGGAGTGCAGTGGCGTGATCTCGGCTCACTGCAAGCTCCGCCTCCCGAGTTCAGGCCATTCTCCTGCCTCAGCCTCCTGACTAGCTGGGACTACAGGCGCACACTGCCACACCCAGCTAATTTTTTGTATTTTTAGTACAGACAGGGTTTCACTGTGTTAGCCAGGATGGTCTTGATCTCCTGACCTTGTGATCTGCCCACCTCGGCCTCCCAAAGTGCTTGGATTACAGGCGTGAGCCACTGTGCCCGGGCCTATTGTTTTTTTAATTTTTATTTAATCTCAGGGGTACATTTGTTATACAGGCAAATTGTGTGTTCCGGTAGTTTTGTGTACACATTATTTCATCGCCCAGGTAATAAGCATGGTACCTGATAGGTAATTTTTTTTATTCTCACCTTTCTTCTACCTTCAGCCCTTGAGTAGGCTGTTGTGTCTATTGCTGTCTTATTTGTGTCCATATGTATTCTATGTTTAGCTCCCACTTATAAGTAAGATATACAGTATTTGGTTTTCTGTTTCTGCATTAGTTTGTTTAGGATAATGGGCTCCATCTCCATCCATGTTGCTGCAAAGGACATGATGTTGTATTTTTATGGCTTTATATTATTCCCTCATATATATGTACTACATTTTCTTTATACACTGTACCATTGATGGGCATCTTGGCTGATTCCATGTCTTTGCTATTGTGAATAGTGCTGCAGTGAAAATACACGGGCAGATGTCTTTATGGTAGAACAATTTATATTCCTTTGAGTATATATCCAATAATGGGATTTCTGTGTCAAATAAGTTTTGTTTTAGTTCTTTGAGAAATTGCTAAACTGCTTTCCACAGTGGCTGAGCTAGGTTACATTTCCACCAGCACTGTACAAGCATTCCCTTCTCTCTGTCACCTTGCCAGCATTTTTTTTTTAAATTTTTAATAATAGCTATTCTGGCTGGTGTGAGATTAGATCTCATTGTTATTTTGATTTGTATTTCTCTAATAATTGCTGATACTGAGCATTTTTTATATGCTCCTTGGCCACGTGTATGTCTTCTTTTGAAAAGTGTCTGTTTGGGCCAGGTGTGGTGGCTCACACCTGTAATCCCACCATTTTGGGAGGCCAAGGTGGGTGGATCACGAGGTCAGTAGATGGGGACCTTCCTGGCTAACATGGTGAAACCCCATCTCTGCTAAAAATACAAAAAGTAGCCGGGCATGGTGGCAGGTGCCTATAGTCCCAGCTACTTGGGAGGCTGAAGCAGGAGAATGGTGTGAACCTGGGAGGCAGAGCTTGCAGTGAGCCAAGAACACACCACTGCACTCCAGTCTGGGTGACAGAGTGAGACTCTGTCTCAAAAAAACAAACAAAAACAAAAAAAAAAAGAAAAGTGTCTGTTCATGTCTTTTACCCACTTTTTCACAGAGTTGTTTTTTGCTTGTTGATTTGTTTAAGTTTCTTCTAGAGTCTGCATATTAGACCTTCGTCAGAATCATATTTTGCAAATATTTTCTCTGATTCTCTGGTTTCTGTTTACTCCATTGATAGTTTTTTGTTTCTTTGTTTTGCTGTGCAAACAGCAAATTAATTAGGTCCCATTTGTCAATTTTTATTTTGTTTCAATTGATTTTGGCATCTTCATCATAAAGTCTTTGCCAGAGTCTATGACCAGAATGGTATTTCCTAGGTTTTTATCAAGCTTTTTTATAGTTTTATGTTTTATATTTAAGTCTTTAATCCATCGTGAATTGATTTTTGTATATGGTGAAAGAAAGGTCCCAGTTTCAATCTTCTGCATATTGCTAGCCAGTTACCTCAGCAACATTTATTTGCCGAGACCAGCTCGGTCAGGGAGACCCTAACCCAGCGGCGCAAGAGGAATTAAAGATACACACACAGAAATACAGAGGTGTGAAGTGGGAAATCAGAGATCTCACAGCCTTCAGAGCTGAAAGCCCCGAGCAGAGATTTACCCACATATTTATAAACAGCAAACCAGTCATTAGCATTGTTTCTATAGATATTAAATTAACTAAAAGTATCCCTTATGAGAAACGAAGGGATGGGCCAAATTAAAGGAATAGGTTGGGCTAGTTAACTGCAGCAGGAGCATGTCCTTAAGGCACAGATCGCTCATACTATTGTTTGTGGCTTAAGAATGCCTTTAAGCGATTTTCTGCCCTAGAGGGGGCCAGGTGTTCCTTGCGCTTATTCCCGTAAACCCACAATCTTCCAACGTGGGCATTAGGGCCATTATGAACATGTTTCAGTGCTGCAGAGATTTTGTTTATGGCCAGTTTGGGGGTCAGTTTATGGCCAGATTTTGAGGGACCTGCTCTCAACATTATCAAATCGAGAGTATTTCCCCAATTGCTTGTTTTAGTCAACTTTGTCAGGAATCGGATGGTTTTAGGTGTGCAGTTTTATTTCTAGGATCTCTAGTCTGTTAAATTGGTCTATGTGTCTGTTTTTGTACTAGTACCATGCTCTTTGGGTTACTGTAGCCTCGTAGTATATTTTGAAGTTACATAATGTGATGCCTTCAGCTTTGCTCTTTTTGCTCAAGATTTTTCTTGATATATTGGCAATTTTTATTTCAAATGAATTTTAGAAAAGTTTGTACTAATTTTGTGAAGAATGTCATTAGTAGTTTGATAGGAGTTACATTTAATATATAAATTGCTTTGGGCAGTATGTCCATTTTAACAATATTTATTCTTTCTATCCATGAGCATGGAATGTTTTTCCATTTGTTTATGTCATCTCTGATTTCTTTGTGCTGTGTTTTATAATTGTTGCAGAGATCTTTCACCTCTGTTGTTAATTGTATTTCTCAGTATTTTATTTGCATGTGTATGGCTATTGTGGATAGAACTGCATCCTTGATTTGGCACTCAGCTTGCACATTATTTTGTATATACATGCTACTCATTTTTGTATATTGATTTTGTTTTTTGAAACAAACTCTCACTCTGTCACCCAGGCTGGAGTGCAGTGACACAATTTTGGCTCACTGCAAACTCCACCTCTCGGGTTCAATTGATTCTCCTGCCTCAGCCTCCCAAGTAGCTGGGATTACAGGTACCCACCACCACACCTGGCTAATTTTTGTATTTTTAGTAGGAACAGGGTTTCATCATGTTGGCCAGGCTGGTCTCAAACTCCTGGCCTCAAGTGATCCACCCATCTTAGCCTCCCAAAGTGCTGGGATTACAGGCATGAGCCACAGCATCTGGCCCAAGTATGTTCACCTTTGTATCTTGAAACTTTGCCGAACTTGTTTATCAGATCAAGAAGATTTTGGTGAGAGATTATGAGGTTTTCTAGGTATAGAATCATATAGTCTGCCAACAGGGATAGTTTTATTTCCTCGGTTCCTGTTTGGATGCCTTGTATTTCTTTCTTTTGCCTGACTGCTCTGCCAAAGGCTTCCAGTATTATGTTGAATATGGGTGGTAAGAATATGCATCCTTGTCATGTTCCTGTTTTCAAGAAAAATTCTAGCTTTTGCCCATTCAGTATGATGTCAAGTGTGTGTTTTTTATAGATGATTCTTATTATTTTGAGGTACATTAAATACCTCATTTGTTGAGAGTTTTTAACATGAAACAATGTTGAATTTTGTCAACATCCTTTTCTGCATGTATTCAGACAATCTTGTGGTTTTTAGTTTTAGTTCTGTTTATTTGAGGCATCACATTTGTTAATTTGCATATGTTGAACCAACCTTGCATTCCAGTGATAAATCTGACATGACCATGGTGAATTAGCTCTTTGATATGCTGCTGGATTCAGTTTAATAGTATTTTCTTGAGGATTTTAGCATCTATTGTCATCAAGGACTTTGGCCTGAAGTTTTGTGTTTGTGTTTCTGCCAGGTGTTGGTATCAGAATGATGCTGGTCACATATAATAAGTTAGGAAGGAGCCCCTTCTCAATTTCTTGGAATAGTTTTAGAACCAATGGTACCAGCTCTTCTTTATGCATCTGGTAAAATTTGGCTGTGACTGTATCTGTTCCTGGGATTTTTCTTGTTGGCAGCCTTTTTATTACTGATTTGATTTCTGAACTCATTATTGGTCTCTGTTTAGGATTTCCCTTTCTTCATGGGCTATTACCACTGACTCAACAGAAATACAAAAAACCTGCAGAGGCTATTATGAACACCTCTATGCAAACAAACCAGAAAACCTAGAAGAAATAGATAAGCTCCTGGAAGCATAAAACCTTCTAAGATTGTAGCATGAATAAGTCATTTTGGAGTAGGTTGTTTAATTTCTTTGTAATGGTATGGTTTTCGGTGATCTTCTTAGTATTAGTTTCTATTTTTATTGCACTGTGGCTCATGAGTGTGGTTGGAAGGTTTTGGCTTTTTATAATTTGTTGAGAATTGTTTTATGGCTGATTGTGTGGTTGGTTTTAGAGTATGTGTTATGTGAAGATGAGAATAACATATATTCTGATTTTGGGGGTAGAGAGTTTTGTAGGTGTTTGTTAGGTCCACTAGGTCAAATGTCAAATTTCAGTCTTGAATATATTTGCTAATTTTCTGCCTCAATAATCTATCTAATATGGTCAGTAAGGTGTTGATGTCCGTGGCTATTATTGTGTGGTTATCTAAATCTCTTCAAAGATCTCTAAGAACTTGTTTTATTGATCTTGATGCTCTTGCATTTGGAGTATATATATTTAGGATAGTTAGGTCTTTTTGTTTAATTGAGATTTTTACCATTATGTAATATTACTCATTTCTTTTGTGATCATTGTTGGTTTAAATTCTGTTATGTCTGAAATTAGAATAACGGTCCCTGCTTTGTTGTTGTTATTTTCCAATTGCATGGTACATTTTTCTTCATCCCTTTTCTATGAGCCCAAGAGGAGTGTCACTGCATGTGAGATTGGTCTCTTGAAGGCAACATGAATATTGTTTCTTTATTCAACTTGCCATTCTGTGCCTTTTAATTGGGACATTTTAGCTTGTTTACATTCAAGGTTAATCTTGACATGTGGCAGATTTGATGATGTCATCATGTTGTTAGCTGGTTATTATGCATACTTGATTGTCTGCTTGCTTTCATAGGGCCAATTGTCTATGCATTTAAGTTCGTTTTTGTTGTGGGCACTGATGGTCTTTTGTTTCTATATTTAGTACTACCTTAAGGACTTTCTGTTAGACAGGTCTGGTGATAATGAATTCCATTAACATTTGCTTGTCTGAATGGTACTTTATTTCTTCTTCATTTATGAATATTAGTTTTGCAGGATATGGAATTCTTGGTGGGAGGTTCTTTTCTGTAAGAATACTGAGTATTGGCTCTCAATCTCTTCTGTCTTGTAAAGTTTCTGCTGAAAAGTCCACTGTTAGCCTAATGGGCTTCCCTTTGCAGATGAACTGCCCCTTCTTCCTAGCTGCCATTAGTATTTTTCTTTCATTTTGACCTTCTACAATCTGATGACTGTGTGTCTTGGGAATGGTCATCTTGTGTAGTATCTCAAAGAGGTTCTCTGCATTTTCTGAATTAGAATGTTGGCCTCTGTGGTGAGGTAGGGAAAATTTTGGTAGACAATATCTTCAAATATGTTTTGCAATTTGTGTGCTTTCTTACACTCTCTTTCAATGAATTATACGCTTGTCATTTCAACTAATTCAGCCTGCTTTAAGAAACATTGCTGGGGAACTAGTACAGTCATTTGAAGTTTAGAAGACACTCTGGCTTTTTGAGTTTCCCAAGTTCTTGTGCTGATTCTTTCTCATCTTTGTGGGCTGATATTTCTTTTATCTTTGAAGGCTGATATTTCTTTTATCTGTGAAGGCACGGTCCTTTGGATGTTTTTTTTTGCTTTTATTTTCTTTGCTGTTCTTGGGGTTTTGATTGTGAAATAAGGTGTGTTCTGTAAACTGGCTTTCATTCTCAAAAGATTTCACAGGGCCAAGCCTGAGATCATCACTCTTGGGCTGCATGCTCAAACTCTGGAGGGATGGTGCCAAGTCTTGGCTTTGCTCTTTGGCCCCATGATGTTAGAAGCCTATTGTTCTGGAGGGGCCAAGGTGTTCCTGGTTCTTTGGCCTCAACACCCTAATGACACATGTCAGCCAAGGTGCTTTGTAAGGGTAGTGGCAGTGGGATTTTTGCTCACTTGTGTATGCCAGCAGCCATGGCAGCACAACAGGGTACACATGTGTTGGCTGGGACAGGCCACTGGTGGGAGCCTTTGCCTTAATTTTCATAGTTGCTGTATGCTAGGAAAATATTTTGGTATTATATTTTGGGCTGTGATCCTGTAGGAGGGACTTATGAATATTACCCAGTAGATCAGCTCTCACTCTACTGCGCAGCTTTTTTTGGGTTTTGGTGCAGTTGGCAGTGGTGCTCTGTGGTAGAGGGGGAAAGAGATGACCCCCTCACCTAGACCACTCCTTAGCCTTGGAGGAGCCCCCTCTGATTAGTGGCTTTGTGCCCACATTTCTTTTTCGGGGTGTTCTGTTCCATGAGGCTCCATCAGGCAGGGACAACTGTTTGCAGACCAGCTGTATCCTTGCAGTTGTCAGCCCTGTGGAGGTTGGCACTCCTCTCTCTACCACTGGCCTGTGAACCTGGGGATCTCAAGTCTCTCAGTGATCCAAGAGTGTGGGCCCATCCTTGCTTAAGCACCACACAAGACAGCAAGTCCCACTTGGCTAGGAGATTTGGGTGTGGCTGCGGTCTCCTAATCTGTCCACATGCTTCCCAGGGGAACATGGGGTTGTGCCTGCCCAGAGAGTTCAGGCAGAAACAGTACCACTGGACTGGAAGCTCTAGTGGGTGTGGCCCATCTGGTTATGAGAGGCAGAAGTGGGTGTATAGTTTCTCACCCAGCCATCCAGGTGTTTCCCAGGATAACAGGATGCTGTGACCCTTGGCAGAATTCAGGCAGAAGTAGGACTGCTGGGCTAGAAGCTCTATCAAGTACTGCCCACCTGGCTACAAGAGGCAGGGGTGGGTGGAGTTGCTTGCCGTGACATCTGGGTGTTTCCCAGGATAGCAGGAGGATGCACTCACTGGCGGAGTTGAAACAGTAGTGGGACTACTGGGCTCAAAGCTGTAGCAGGTGTTACCCTCCTGGCTAACAGCAGCTGAGTGAGTGAGGTCACGAGCCCTTTTGTCTGTTTCCCAGAACAACAAGAGGGCGGAGCTACTGGCTGAGTTTAGGCAGAAGTGGGACCACTGGGCTGGAAGCTAGTGCTGAGCCTTGTTTGGCAAGGGAGGGTAGAGTAATCTTACTGTCCCCAGGTGTCATGACTGTTGTGTCTATTGGGGCTATGGCACTGGTGCATGTCTATTTCATGGTGCAAGGCTTGTAGAGGTCTCCAAGGACTTGAGAGTTGCCTCTGCCAAACACCTGGGTGGCTCTCTGTACAGTTTATAAATGTGGAGGGGTTTGGGAAGGCAAGGGGATTCTCCAATTCTCAGTCTTGCACAGGTCCCTGTGGAGAATGTGAATCTGCCAGGGGGGCTCTCACTTACTCACCCTTTCCCATGTTGGGGAGTTTCTCCTAGCTCCACATTGATTCCAAATAGGCTGTGCCCAGCTTTACTCCTTTCTGCTCCCGGTATCCCCTTGCTGCCTTTATTGATCCTGATTTGAATTCTTAGATGATTGGCCTATAGGGTCAGTATTCAGTAGCTTAAGTATTATATTTTTTTCTGTGAGAGTGGCACACATGAACTGCTTTTAGTCTGCCATCTTGACCCAACCCACCACACCGTAGTTCTTAAGACAATTATAATGGCTGTCATCATGGTGGGATACAGAACGGTTTGGAAAAAGGTAATATGTTTCAAAGATTTATGTTTTATTTTATTCACTTTTGCATCTCTAGCAAATGGCACACTGGTGTTCTGCAATAAATGTTTGCTTTTTTTCCTATCACCTGCACGCCTACATACTGTGCTACGATTAACATGTCTACAAATTACTTCTGCTTAGAGAGAAAGCTTAGAATATTGGAAAATTCAATGATTTGAAACTAGAGAACTTAAACTGAAATCCTTCCTCTGTCACATTAAGTTAATTATTTAACCTCTCAGAACCTTAACTGTTTAAATAATACAACAAGCAAAAATAAAACCGAGTTTTTAGTCTTCAAGATGGCTGACTAGGGACATTACATGCCAGTTCTCCCTTGAAGAAAGATAAATATTAACAGTGAATGGACAAATTTAGAGTGGAAGATGAGTAGAGGAGAGCCAGGATCTGTTGGAGCACCCATTTGAAGAAGCTTGGGTGCACAGAAAGAAAAAGCAGTAAAATTCTGGCTGGGATCAAACCCCAAGGAGCTCAAAGCTCAGCAGAAAGGGTAGATGGGAGTTCTTCTCTCCTCCGTTCATCCCTCTGTCAATCTGACTGCTGAGCTGTTAAGGACCCCTTCTTCCCCCATGACCCAGGCAGCACTATCAGTTGTGAACAGAGATCTTTCAGGGAACAAAGAATCAGGGGGCCACCTTGCACAGACATGCCACACTTCCCCCTCAGACCCAGGTTGAGACAGTGGGTGCCATACCACAGTGCACACTTAGTGCCACTTCCCTGCTTGGGATCTTCCACCCTTAGGCTTCTGCCCTACCAAACCACGTGCAGACATACCCCACTCTGACTTTGGCAAACAGGGCACTTAAGGTTCCCCAGATAGTTGTGAGTTCCCCGGAGATATAACCCTTGGCCTCCAGTGTTCATGGGGAGGAGGAGGGAACAGCTCAACAAAGCCCACCATGGGTCAAAGACTTCAATTTCTTTTTCTTTTTTCTTTTTTTTTTTTTGAGACACAGTCTTGCTCTGTCGCCCAGGCTGGAGTGCAGTGGCACGATCTCGGCTCACTGCAAGCTCCGCCTCCCGGGTTCACACCATTCTCCTGCCTCAGCCTCCCGAGTAGCTGGGACTACAGGCGCCCGCCACCACGCCCGGCTAATTTTTTGTATTTTTAGTAGAGACGGGGTTTCACCGTGTTAGCCAGGACGGTCTCGATCTCCTGACCATGTGATCCGCCCACCTCGGCCTCCCAAAGTGCTGGGATTACAGGCGTGAGCCACCGCGCCCGGCCAAAGGTTTCAATTTCTAAAGGAGGAAACACCATAGCCCAGGGATGGTTGTGGAGATGGGGTCATTTTTCACCCACCCCTGCTCCTTAGGGAACTGTTGCAAATGCTGCAATGTCTCTTCCCGTTGGAGCCCTACGAGCATGCACAGAAAGAGGCTACTTTTCATGCTTCTCTGGTTGCCTCACCCCCGATGAAGGCAAGCTCATATTGGGAGAGGGCATGTTTTGGGAGTCTCTGGTGTCTTCCTTCATGCAGAGGATGACTACATGCTGTGTAATAGCCTACCTGCCAGCTTTTACTCTTAAGCACCATCTACTGGACTGCAGTCTGCATTACACCATAATAGAAAAATGCATTGCTACAACAAACAGCATCTGAGAAAGTCACCGCATGAACCTGTCTGCAACCAACAAACATATGGTTTGCCCTGTGAAAGCAACCAGAAATGAAGACAATCAGTTATACAAGACATTCGCCACAATCACAACCTCAATAGAAAAATTGATAAAAAATTATAAAGCTCCATCTAAACAGCAAATTCAAAAAAAGAAACATCAGTTCCCTCAGATGAAAAGGAATCAGCACCATAGCTATGGCAATACAAAAAGCCACAATGTTTTGTTACCTCCAAATTATCACCTTAACTCTCCATGACAGAATGACATATCTCAAATGACAAATATACAATTAAGAATATGGATGGCAAGGAAACCCAATGATATCCAAGAGAATGTTGAAATCCAATAGCAAGTAGGCAGAAAAGCAACCCAAGATTTGAAAGATAATACAGCCACGTTAACAAAGAACCCAACAGAATTTCTGTAATTTAAAAATTAACTACAGAAATTTCGAAACACAATTTGAATACTTAAAAATAGACAACACCAAGTAGAAGAAAGAATTTAACAGCTCAAAAATTAGCTCTTCAAATCAACATAGATAAAAATAATAAAAATCTGAACAAAGATTTTGAGAAATATTGGATTATGTAAAGTGACCAAACCTATGATGTATTAGCATTCCTGAGAGTGAAAAGAAATTAAGAAACTTGGAAAACATATTTGATGACATAATTCCGGGAAATTTTTCCAATCTTGCTAGAGAGGCCAACATCCAGATACAAGAAATTCAGAGAAATCCTGTGAGATGCTATACAAGAAGATGATGCCCAAAGCACAGTCATCAGACTATCCAAGGTTGATGCTAAAGGAAAAATGTTAAAGCAGCTAGAGAAAAGGGCCAAATTATCTATAAAATAACTCCCATTAGAGTAACAAGGGACTTCTGTGCAGAAACCTTAGCAACCAGAAGAATTGAGGGCCTACTTTTAGCCTTCTTAAAGGACTGAGTAGGGTGCAGCTGATTTGGCCAATGAGGAAACCATCCTGGTGGGAAACTTTCCCACTGTGTGGGGAGCCATATCAGGTTGGGAGAACACATGGCTAGGACTTTGGGACCCTGTGAAACTCAAAGATGTCAAAGTAGCACTTGAAATTATAGGTCTGACAAAACAGAATGTCCTAATAAATTACCACGGACTTGGTGCTTAAAACGACAGAAATGTATTCTCTAACAGTTCTGGTGGCTTCATGTTCAACATCAGTATCACTGGGCAAAAATCAAGGTGTGGGCAGGATCACACTCTGGAAGCTCTAGAGGAGAATATTCCCTGTCCTGTCTACTTCTCGTGGCTGCCTGCATTCCTTTGCTTGTGGCTGCACTGCTCCAATTTCTGCCATCACATTGCTGTCACCTATTCTGTGTGTGTGGTGGTTTAATCTCTCTCTGCATGCCCTCTTATAAGGAAAGTTGTGATTGAATTAAAGGCCACACTGACAAACTAGGATAATCTCCCCTACTTTAAGATTCTTAACCTAATTACATCTGCAAAGGACCTTTCTCCTGTAAAGTAACATTTAGAAATTCCAAGAATTCAAACCTGATATCTTTGGGTGGTCATTACTTATACTGCAAAAAATTTGGGTCATTTAAAAAATCTGTTCTAACAATCTCTTACTTTAAATTCCTCTGTAAACATTTACACTAATGTAATAATTGGTATGTTCCAATTTAGGTATACCATTTTATTATTTGTTTTCTATTTGTTTCTTGTGATTTTTGTTGCAATATTTCCTTGTACTCTGTTTTTGGGGGTTATTTAAACATTTGTTCTTATTCCACTATAATTTATCTAATCTAATCTAATTTTAACTATATCACTTTGTATAATTTTCAGTGGTTCCTCTAAGAAGTAAAAAATAAATACATAATTTTTACAGTGTATTTAAAATCAACATTTTAAAACTGGAATTGGAACATTGATACTTTATCATATTTAGGTCTTCTTAACCCTTCCCACTTTATGGTAAATTTTTTTGTAAACTTACTTATCTTCTCTGATTGGCATCATTAAAATAATAAGATTTTGAAACTTCTAATCTATAAATGATAAGCCCCTTACCATGGTCTTCTTTGATTTATCTCAAAAATATTTTGTAGTTTTCAGTGTAGCAAGCTTGCATATATTTCTTTAAATTTATTCAGAAATATTTGACGTTTTATGATGCTATTATAAATGGTGTCATATTCTTTTAAAACGTATGCTTTATTTAATTGTTACTCATATATTAAAAAACAATTTATTTATATTCACTTCTATGGAGCAAACTTGCTAAATTTACCTGTGAATGCAAATAGTTTTCCTATAGAATCTCATGAATTATCTATGCACAGAAGTACATAATCTTCTAATAAAACCATTTAAAAGTCTTTGCCCTATTGTATTTGTATTCATTTTACTTATGTTTTCCCTTTGTTTTACTATGAATGATATAGTGGGCAAGTTTGTCCTTTTCTGGATCTCAAGAGATAATCTTTCAATATGTCTTCAACATATTACCTACTATTTTGTTTGTAGTAGTGCTTGACTGGGTTAGGAAAGCTTTCTTCCATTTCTTGTTCCCATAAAGTCATATATCATAAATGAGTGTTTCCTTTTATCTAATATTTTTGCATCTATTGAGATATGTATTTGGTTTTTCTGTTGTGGTTGTTGATGAGGTAGTATAGCATCCTTTTAACTTTATTATTTCTGAAAAAAATTATATTCATCATGACGCATGACCCAATTTATATATAACAACTTTATATAGGTATTAGAGGAGCTAAATTTTATTTAGAATTTTGGCAACTATTTGAATAAAAAAACTGATTTTCATACTTTGCTACATTCTAGTTGAGTTTTGTTATCAAACTTATTTTGACTTTATAAAAAGAGCTGATAAGCTTACCCTGAATTTTTTGGAAGAATATATTTAAGATTGACATTTTTTTTAATATTTGGAAGAATTCTCTGGTGAGTTCACTCTAGTCTGTTTTGTTTATTGAAATGTTTTTATAGTAGATTCAATTTCTTTCATGGGCATATACCCTTCGCATTAATTTTTTTCTTGTATTAGCTACTGGATGTTTTCTCTTGCCAGATGCAGACTTTGTGAAATTAAATAATTCAAACTTAATGCTGTTAGAACTTTAAATTATCTGAGCTTTGATAGGAATGTGACTTAGTGGCCTGAGTCATGTAGCATGTAGTTGCAATTTCTGCATCTCCGATTATACATTAATTCCTCTCTTTATTCTTGTACTGTAGATGATTACAAAAAGCCAGAGCTAGATAGATCCACTTCAAGTCTATTACCGCTCTTTATGGAATGTTAAAGTAATCTTCCTTAGAATGCAGCAAACTGTAATCAATCAAATTTCTGTAATATATGTATTGGACTCCTATGGATATTGTTGCAACCTTGTTAAATTCTTATATGTCTGCCTATATACGTAAAACCTTAACTTCCTCACTGACCCCATTTATTTGGATTCTGTGTTACCTGGGTTTTCATCCTCAAATCCTCAAGTTTTGTGCTCAAATAAACTCTATCATATATATATATATATATATATATATATATATATATATATATGTATATACTGCATAGTAGTGAAGCTTTTAGTGTACCCATCATCGGAATAGTGAACATTGTATGCTACAGATAATTTTTCAACCCTCACCCACCTCTCATGCTCCCATCTTTTGTAGACTCCAATGTCTATTTTTCTATTCCATATGTCCAGGTATACAAATTGTTTGGCTCCCACTTATAAGTGAGAACATACTGTATTTAATTTTCTTTTTCTGGGTTTTTTCACTTAGGATAATGGTCTCCAATTCCATCCATGTTGCTGCAAAAGACACGATTTCATTTTTTTAATGGCTAAGTAGTATTCCATGGTATACATGTATAACGCATTTTCTTTTTATGATCTTCCACTGATGGGCACTTAGGTTGGTTTTATATCTTTGCTATTATGAATAGTGCTGCAATAAACCTAAGAGTGTGGGTGTCTTTTGATATAATGATTTATTTCGCTTTGGGTATAACCCCAGAACTGGGATTGCTGAATCAAATGGTAGTTCTATTTTTATTTTGAGAAAACTCCATACTGTTTTGCATTAAGGTTATACTAATTTACCTTCCCACCAACAGTGTATAAGCATTCCCTTTTATCTAAACCCTTGCCAACATTTGTTGTTTTTGGACATTTTAATTATTGCCATCTGAGTGGTGGTATAAGATTGTATCTTATTATGGTGTTAATGTGCATTTCCTCAAGTTTTGTGCTCGAATAAACTCTGTACATAATCATATTTTCTGAATCTAATTACGTTTGACAATTTCAACTAAATTTTTAAGTTTATTCACATAAATGCGTGAACAAATGACTTTATAGTATCCTTTTAATATTTTTTTCTGTGTCTGTTGGATGCGTAGTGAGGTATATACATTTCTTTCTTCTCCATCAGTGTTGCTCAAAGTTTACCAATTTTATCCTCCTTAAAAAAAGTAGAGGTTCTGTTAGTTATTTTATGTTTTAGGTTTTTTAAAAATTGTAGTTTTTGGACTTCAGGTGCAGATACATTTTTCTTTTCATTAATGCCTTTTCAGACAGTCTCATATTCAATTACTATTCCTTCCATAATTCAGTTGATTTAATCAAATATGCAAAGGACTTTAAAGGGAAACCTATCTTTTCTTTTTTTCCTGCTGATAATTAACTTCTTAAATTACGTTTCAGTAGGTGTTATATGAATGTTGGTTTTATCATGGTTATTAAAATTTATTATACCAAATGGTATAAAGTTTATAGTATAAGTTAAAGAAATATTAAATGTGTAACCTATTTTACAAGTATTATTGTTTTGCAATAATTAATTAATGCCTTTATAGCACTGTTATTAGCTTAAGAGTTTTCTTATGACTGAAATCACCACAGAGAAAAATCATAAATTTCTGATATTGAAATGTCAAAAATCTCTGTCAAATAGGATTTTTTCAGACCTCATGATTAAGAATCAAGGTTTGTAAATGAGACGTATATCTGCAGTTAATATGCTATTTGCTTACAAAAGAAAATAAGTGGCAAGTACTAACATTAAACTCCAAAAGGTAGTTATTTGAGCATATTAGGTTGTTTATGTGATAGCACCATATATTGGGATTCTATAACTCAATATCTTCTAGAAGCTGTTTTGTTCTATACTTAAAGTAAATTTTAAAGCAATTACTGTTTAATGAATGTAAGTGACAATACATAGAAAAATAATTTAACAATTTTTTTATTTAGAAATTAAGAATTTTTGAGATAATCTCATGCAATACAGTCACCTCAGAACATTAAGAAGCTAAAGGAGGATGTCTTCCAAGTGCACTTTCCTTTCTTTCCTGCTGTAAAGCTTTTTAATAAACTTCCACACCTACTCTGAAAAAAAAAAAAAAAAAGCTAAGGGAGACAACTAATCCAATTTCATTCATATAGTGTACTTCTCATCGGCAAGTAGTCATTTATTCAACCAATATTTATTGTTTTTTTAATATGTGCCTGGCACTATGCTCAGCATTTTTATATATGGCATTTTATTTAATTTATTCCTCACATAAACTAGATTATAATGATTTGTGATGAAGAAAATGAGGCCAGAGGAGTTAACCAAATAGGATCACACCTTTGTTAAATCTCATAATTATTTCTACCAGCAAATATATTTTACTTTGCATTTTATCATACTCTGTGTGTGTGTATAGATGATTGTAATTAAGTAGTATAAAACATTAATTAAATATTATTTAAGTCAATTGCATTGGTCAATCAATAATAAAACAGTAAATCTAAGCTGAGTTTCTGATGTCTCAAGACCACTTTTCTTAAGGACTGTGGTTTACAAATTGTAGACTGCTAAATGTAATTTAATTGACCATTTCCTTCAAAGTGACCAAGTATTTACAATTGCCTGCTTTTTACCCTGTGCTTTGTCACCAACCTTTGATTAGGCTTCTCTTTTATCTTTAGGACCCTGAACTCTGCTTACTTGCAAGCCTGAACAAGCACAAAAACAAACAAACACAGTGGAATGTAACCTCTTTCCCTGGTTTTCCTGAGCATAGCAGGACAGTTTTTGTCAGAACTCATTGGTTATTTTCCCTTGTTTGTCCAACTTCTCCTCTAATGATCATGCTTATCTCTGCTTGTCTCCTTTTTACCCTATTAGGGAAAATCATTTTTCTGCTTGATTTTGAAATGTTCACAGAGTTTTTGAGATCTGGAGCAGTCTCCCATTGGAATAGTCTTTCTTTTTAACTGAAGTGTCTTCCTATCTAAGTACCTGTTTGTCTTTATCTGACATAAGTGTAAAGAAGCCCTTGAAATTGTAAAGGGATTTTAAATGGCTTTAGTTTTGCTGTATTTATACTGTCTAGGGAATACAAACTATATTTTTCTAGGATAAACTGGAAGGGCAGATAGGAAAGAAATAGTGGTATCAAAGTTGAAAAACAAAATTACAACAAATTTAGTTATAGATCTAATTGGCTTTTGTTTGTGATTCGCAAATAAAGGCAGCCTTTATTCTACAAAATAGAATGAGAGCTCTCAATGGACAATAGCAGAACACGATTCTTTAAATTGGGAGCAAGGAAACAGAACAAAGAAAAAAAATCCAATTTGTTAACATCAGGTTATTTTTTTGTAATGAATAAAGCAGAGGGAATTTTCTTATTATTGACTGAGGTAAACTGGAATCTCTTTTCTTCAAGAAAAAAAGAAAGGTCACTTTTGATATCCATTTGTTAGAGTAGGTAGCTAGTAAGGCATGAGCAGGGCAGGAGAGGGCCTATCCACAACCAGGAATGTCAGTAGACAATAAGGCGATGGTCAGGTGGTTGTTAATTGTCTCTCTGAAATAATAATTTGTCATAGCCAGTTCCAGGGAAAGGCAGTCACCCTGTAGAAACAAAACAAAACAAAACAAAACAAAACCGAAACTGGTCATCAGCAGCTTCCGGATAAGATCTCAGGAGGTGAGCGAGTGGGCTCAGACATGCTCATTAAGAGACAAAATGGCGGAGTTTAATGGTGTATGATGTTTCAGGGGCATTCCACCAGCAAAGGGAAGAATGCCTTGGGAGAGCATGGGTACAAGTCCAGTAAACACACTGCAAATACTCACCTCCCAAGTGCTAGCAGGCCACTACGCATGCAGGTAGCTCACTTCAAGGGAAGAATGAAGGGAAAAGGGATGCAAGATGCTGGAAGTAGGCCAGCATATAAAACTCTAAGTCCAAAGTGAAATGGAGCATTTGTCCTCCAAGATGTCCACTTGGCCCTCTTCCAATAATACTTTATTTTAATTCCTGTTCTAAACCTTTTTAATAAACGTTCACTCCTGCTCTAAAACTTCCCTCAGTCTCTTTTTTTCTGCCGTATGCCCCTCAGTCAAAATCTTTTTCCTGAGGAGGCAAGAATTGAGGTTGCTGCATACCCATACAGATTCACCACCGGTAACTTGGATACCCTTCCCTGATAACACATTTGCTTCCTTAAAGTTTCAGTTTGACTAGTTTGCACTTAGCATGAGTGACTCCATTTTGGTTTGGTCTGGAATGTTGGTGCCTAGTGCAAGAGCTCAGCTCAAAACAATGGCCTCTCATAAGTTTTGTTTTACCTCAAATAGATAATTTCAAAGCTACGTGCTCATTTATTGAAGGTTTATGAGGGAAGAAATAGAAGATTCTCTTTTCTGAAAACGGCAAATGCTAATTTTATTTGCAGTTTCAGAAACACTTTTTTTTTTCTTTTGAGATGCGGTTTCGCTCTTGTTGCCCAGGCTGGAGTACAATGGTGTGATCTCAGCTCACCGCAACCTCTGCCTCCCGTGTTCAAGCGATTCTCTTGCCTCAGCCTCCCCAGTAGCTGGGATTACAGGCATGCGCCACCACGCCCAGCTAATTTTGTATTTTTAGTAGACAGGGTTTCTCCATGTTGGTCAGGCTGGTCTCAATCTCCTGACCTCGTGATCTGCCTGCCTTGGCCTCCCAAAGTACTGGGATTACAGGCGTGAGCCACTGCACCCAGCCCAGAAACACATTTTTAAAATCATTATAAATAACAATTATATGTGGCTACATAAAAATATGTCTACTATCAACCAAGAAATAAAATTAATTTCAAAACTTCATGTTACATGGGAGATTAGAATTTAATTTTTTTTAAAAAGCAAATATCTCCTTAAATACCTTTAACTATTGTTGTCCTGTATGTCAGTAAAAAGTCACTTTCTGAAAATATTTGAACAGATTTATTCTGAGCCAAATATGAGTGAGCATTGGCCTGTGACACTGCCCTCAGGAGATCCTGAGAACATGTGCTCAAAGTGGTCAGAGTACAACTTGGTTTTATACCTTTTAGGGAGACTGTGAGACATCAATCCATACATGTAAAACGTACATTTGTTTGGTCCAGAAAGGCAGGATAAATGGAAGTGGGAGCTTCCAAATCAAAGGCAGATTCACAGATTCTTGTCTTCTTGGAAGAAATAATTAAGTCAAGAGACATGCAGTGATAGATAAGCAGCAGCAAACTTATTTAAAGGGACGGTACACTCTGAAAGCCAAGTCAGAGCAGGCTGCTGGAGAATGAGGGTCAACTGACACTGGGGAACCCTCTTTATAGGAATCTTATATAATTATTCATAAAAGTGGCATGAAGTGGTGTTGCTAGCATGCATGTTTTGGGTGGCCCCCTGGGTGTGCATGTGCTATAACCATACATGCTAAGTGCATATGTCATATGTCTTATTAGCATGTTAAATCTCAACCAGGGTGTGTTTTAATTATTATAATGAACAAAAGGTTACCTTTAAGGTGAGGCAAGTGGAAGTGCACATGCTCGCTACTGAGGAAAGTCCCTACTGAAGTTCTTTCCTACTAGGGCCAGGTAAGTCCCAGTTTAAGGCCAGATAATCCTAACCACAATTACATATGTGACTATCTTTTTTTTCTTTTTTCTGATTTTTTTAGTGGGGCACTGATTGCTAGTGTGACAAAGTTTCCAGGGCTTCAGGTCTCCAGGGTTTCCTTTCGTGCTCATGTCTACCTATCTGCCTGCTCTAGCAGATGTGTTCTTACACATTTATCACTGGGATTCCAATGGAAAATTAATGCCATGAATAAAGCATTGGTTGGAGAAAAAAATGACATGTTTTTAAAATAAGATTAAATGTGTTTCATAAAGTGTTAATTTTCTTATATGTGATTCTATATTATATATAAATTAGTTTGGTCTTTTTCTGGGAGTGAAAGGAATTCATATATTTTCTCTGTCAACACATTTTTAAAAATATATGACATGCACTATTTATGCCCAAGTTATTTCATTATAAAAGTTTGAAACATGTTTTTAAAAAAAATCTTCATACTTTTTTCTTAGCATTGGTATTCTGAAGTAAGGGAAATAAAGTTTTGGGAAGATTATTAGTTTTAATCCACAGGATCAGCATGTATTTCTTAGAAAAAAATTGTAAGATAGTATGATCAAAAAGCAAATACTTACAAAGCCTTATTTTTTCTTCTATATCCCAGTGTTTATGAGATCATGACCCAAATTCTCCTTTACCACTCATTATAGACCTAGTTAGTCCCATGTTGCTGGCATTCCAAGCTACAATCACAATAGCAGAAGACATGGCAGCATCTCAACTCAGAATAAAGACACAGGACGAAAATATCTATGGTTTTACCATTTTTTATATCAAAATATATGACTAACTCCAGAGGTCATACAAATTAAATATATTATTTTATTGTATCAAAACAGTACATGACTGGAAACAAATCTACCAATTAGGAGAAAATATAGACTGCTATAGCAGCTATAATTAATACAGTAATAATGAAAACATGAATAATTAAAATAATAATAAAAACAAAAAGCAGAAGAAAATTGTATTACATAGAAATTGAGTTTGTTAATACCTTTTATTAACATTTTTACATCCAGTGAGAACACGTGGACACAGGGAGAGGAAAATCACACACGGGGGCCTGTTGCAGGGTGGGGGGCTAGGGGAGGGATAGCATTAGGAGAAATACCTAACGTAAATGACAGGTTGATGGGTGCAGCAAACCACCATGGCACGTGTATACCTATGTAACAAACCTGCACGTTCTGCACATGTATCCCAGAACTTAAAGTATGATAATAAAATAAAATAGTTGAATAAAAAAAATCGTTACATCAAGGTAGAAGATGGTGAATGATTATCAGAAGGCAAAGCAGCAATGAACAAATACAGGAACTATTTCAAAAATCCAAAGCTCCACTGCTTGATATCGGCACAGAATCTTCACAACAGTATAGAGTTAAATTAAAATAAGGCTTTATAGCAGCAGTGATGTATATCTTGAAAGTGTATGTGTCGATCTAGCAATAGTGATACATATCCTGAAAATCTACATATCAATCTATTTTTTAAAGTACTTGTTAAAAACTAAGCTTCAAGAAGCCTTTAATTAACAAAGTGTCACAATTTAACATCTTGAACTTTGTACATACAAGCATGCAGGTAAATGTGTACACACTCATGCTTGTACAACAAACTTCAGCCCAGTATGACTATTAAACAGTACACACACACACACACACACACACACAGTACCTGACCACCTACAATTGCATACAACAAATTTTTTTTGGTTGTGTTACCATTATAAGCAGCTACACATTTAAAGAATAATATTACCCAATGAACAGTCTGGATCTTCAGTGAGTGATTTCTTTATATCTGAAATGCATATTTTTACAATTGTTAGAAAATATACAATGACAAGAGAAGAAACAGGCAGGCACAAAGCCAGCAACAAAAAATTTTCGTTGAAATTTATAAAAAAGTCACTAATGCAGCCCAATATATATTAGAAACAAACAGGTTTAGTACTTTAATATAAATGCCAGGAAATTAAATAATTTTTTGTTTAAAGAAATGTACTAAATATTTTCAAAAGTAAAAAGCAGACCCTACTACTGTAAATTTCAGCAAAATACAATGCCCAATTAAGATTGGGAATGAGATCTAAATTCTTAATACTAGTGACATGGCATGGTACACAGGTTTATTTTTTGGTTCCTGAAAGAGGTTTGGCAAATGAATCAATGGCCTTGTTTTTTTAATTCATCAAGGACAGTGCAGTGCATATATATTTTGAAAACAAAGGGAAAAGGAAATCCATAGAAATATGAGCTGTCTACAGAATTTTCCTTTAAAAGAGAATGTGATATTTCTTTCCTTTGGCACACAATATTAATTTATTATATCACTGTGTAACATGCTTTACTTATTTAAAGATGCATTTCTCAAATGATCACAAACTTCTTATGAACAAGAACTTCATAGACTGTTGGTGGGAATATAAATTAGTTGAGCCATTGTGGAGAGAAGCTTTCCAATTTCTCAAAGAACTAAGGGTTAAACTACCATTCAACACAGCAATTCCATTTTTTGGTATATATGCGAAGGAAAATAAACTGTTCTACCAAAAAGACACATGCAGCAGCACGTTCATCACAGCACTCTTCACAGTAGCAAATACATGAAATCAGCCCATGTGCCATCAATGGTAGATGGGATAAAGAAAATATGGTACATGTACACTGTGGAATACTACACAGCCATAAAAAAGAATGAAAACATGTCCTTTGCCGAAGCATGGATGTAGCTGAAGACCATTATCCTAAGCGAATTAGCAAACAAACAGAAGGCCAAATATTGCATGTTCTCACTAGCAATGTGGAAGCTAAACATTGGGTATATGTGAACATAAAGATGGGAACAATAGACACTACGATAGGAAAAAACAGAGCGGGGAGGGAAGGTGGGGGTAAAGGTTGAAAACTACCTATCGTGTACCATGCTCACTACCTGGGTCATGGATTCAGTCATACTCCAAACCTCAGCATCATGCAATATTCTTTTGTAACAAATCTGCACATGTATTCCTTGATTCTAAAATAAAAGTTAGAAATACAATAAAAGGACAATTGTATTTTTTAAAATAGTGTTTTGGGGCCAAGATGGCTGACTAGAAGCAGCTGGTGTGTGCCACTCTCATGCAGAGGAGAGAGAGTGGTAAGTACAAACTAGTTCTTCATGTGAATTGTCCAGGAGGTCACATTGGCATTCATCAAGGAAGCATTGGTGACCTATGGAGAGCTGACAGGAGTGAGGAAGGACAGTCACCCACCAAGCACGGGCACAGAGGGAAGGGAGGATCCCCATCATGGGGAGATGATCAGTGAGTGAGAGCTCCTGGGGACCCACATTTCGGCTATGGACTTTTGCAATACTGGGCACTTGAGAGTCCCCCCTGACTCCCACCCCGCCTGCCCCTCTCTCCCTGGGACCTCCAGAATGACATAGAGAGCTGCATGGAAATTGGACAGACCTACCACTCATGCCCCAGGAAGTCCCAAGGGCCTCGGATTGCTGAGAGCCCCATCACCAGCTGCCATAGCACCACCAACAAGGGAGGCCAGGCTATCTTGCGTGCCTCCAGTACAGGAGACGTATTCATGGTGCTAAGGAGTGGATAGACTGCGGGCCCTACCACCACTACACCTTGCCAGGCAAAGCCCACTGGCCTGAGACCCAAACACAACCACTCTACCCCTGCCTGAGGACTCCAGCAGGTCACAGCTCTCCAATTTTTCTGGGATAGAGCTCCCAGTGGTAACCTACAGGACTGCCTCAATTGCCGCTGCCATGACCCCCACCCCTCAGGCTGGGGTGAGAACTATGAGCCCGAGAGCCATCGTAGTCCACCAGCATGCCACAGCTGTGGAAAAGTGGCCAGGCAGTTTTCCACACAGGCCTCTGCCCCTGCTACCCTTCAATGGGCAGGGCCTCCTTACCTGCACCCCCAGTGCAGCTGCCATATAATCACCTAATCAGCCATGGCTCTTTTATTTATCTGGGGTGGAATTCCCAGATACAACTGACAAGCCCTATGCCATTGCCACTGCAGCAGTACCTGTTCTTGCTTCCCTTGGGCTGGGGAATGAACAAAGGCCCTGACTGCTTTACTCACATCTACAACATGCTGCAGCTGCCATGCAAAGAGGAGGTCAATCTCTCTGAGACCCAACCTCCTGCTCTTCACCAGTCAGGACCCCTGGAATTTGGCCACAGCACGGCTTCCCCACCTCTGTGGGGTAGAGCTCAGAGAGACAAGTGACAGACCCTTTGCCATTGCCACTGCCAAATTTCCCACCCCACTGCCCCCAAATTGGGGAGGGAAGAAATAGCCTGAACTTGCCCAAGGGCTGTGATATACAGGCTCTGAGGGCCAAGCCAACATCTGTGGCCAGTACTTCAGTGGGAGAGGAGCCCATACTCTAGGACTGAGAGAGGGCATGGCTGAAATCATGAGGAAATAGAGGAGCCGGAGGGGGCTGAGTTGTAACTTATCTGCTTGCCATTATTAAGCACAATCTGATGGGTCACAGCCCAAACAAGATAAAAAAATACATGGCTAATATAACCCCTTATGAAAACCAAGGGCAAGAATTCAGCCACAAAAATTACATATACTGCACAAAGCCTTGGCCCTCCGAAAACATCCAGAAATGAAGCCAAATGACAAGACTCAAATTATAACACAGCTAAAGGAACATTAGGCCACAAAGATGAGAAAGAACCAGCAAAAGAACTCTAGCAACTCTAAAAGCGAGAGTTTCTTCTTACCTCCAAAGAACCACATTGTCTCCCTAGCAATGGTTCTTAATCAGACTGAAATGTCTTAAATGGGAGACATAGAATTCAGAATCTGGATGGCAATGAAAATCATATAGATTCAGGAAAAATGTGAAACCCAATCCAAGGAATCCACAGAATCCAGTAAAATCATTCAAGACCTGAAAGACAAAATAGCCATTTTAAGAAAAAAAAAGTGATCTTCTAGAGCTAAAAAATATACTATGAACATTTCATAACATAATCATAAGTGTGATTATGAAATTATGAAATACACCAAGGTGAGGGAAGAAGCTCAGAGTTTTAAAACTGGTACTTCTACTCCACCCAGTCAGACAAAATAAAAACAAATTAGAAAGAATGTACAAAACATCATTACAATATGGGATTATGCAAAAAGACCAAACCCATGGCACACTTGAATCCCTGAAAGAGAAGGAAACGGAGCAAGTAACCTGGAAAACTTATGACCCTGATACGAAATCCAGACAAAGAAACATCAAAAAAGAAAAAAACAAAAGGAAAGAAAAAACACTGCAGGTCAATATCTCTTATGAATATTGTTGCAAAAATAAAAAAATCCTAGCAAACCAAATTCAACAATACATTAAAAATATTATTCATCTTGACCAAGTGGGATTTATCCCTGAGATGCAAGGATGGTTTAATATATGCAAATCAATCAGTGTGATACTTCATGTCAACAGAATGAAGGATACAAACTGTATGATTTTTTTAATTAATGCTGAAAAAGCATTTGATACAACTCAACATCCCTTCATGCAAAAAAACACTAAAAACCTGGAGATAGAAGAAACATTCCAATAAATAACAAAAGCCATATATGACAGACCCATAGCTATTAATATTATTATACTGAATAGGGAAAAACTGAAAGCCTTTTCTATAAAATCTGGAATATGACAAGGACGCCCACTGCCACCAACCACTCTTATTTAACATAGCACTCGATATTCTAGCTAGAGAAATCAAACAAGTGAAACATATAAAAGGCATCCAAATTGAAAAGAAGTCAAATTATTCTTGCTCGCAGATGATATGATCATTTATTGGAAAAACCTAGACTCCACCAGAACTAATAAAAAATTCAGTAAAGATGCAAGATTCAAAATCAACATAAAAAAAGTGGCATTTCTATATGCAAACAGTAAACAATATGAAAAAGAAACCAAAAAGCAATCCCATTTACAATAGCCATACATAAAATTAAATTCCTAAAAATTAACGAAAGAACTGAAAAATGTCTGTATTAAAAACTGTAAAACACTGATGAAAGGAATTGAAGAGGACACCAAAAAATAGATAAATAATCCATATTAATTGATTGAAAAAACAATATTGTTAAAATGTCCATACTACCTAAAGCAATCAACAGATTCAATGCAATCCTTATCAAAATACAAATGGCATTCTTCACAGAGATAGAAAAAAAATCCTAAAATTTATAAAGAACCATAAAAGACACAGAATAGCCAAAACTATCCTAAGCAAAAAGAACAAAACTGGAGGAATCACCTCACCTGACTTCAAATTATACTACAGAGGTATTGTAATGGAAACAACATGGTATTGGCATAAAAACAGGCACATAGATCAATGGAACAGAATAGACAAAACAGAATCAAATCCACTCATTTACAGTGAACTGATTTTCGAGAAATGGGCTAAGAACATACACTAGGGAAACGATAGTCTCTTTTTTTCTTCCCATCATTGACTAAAAAAGACAGTCTCTTCAATAAATGGTGCTGGAAAAACTGGATATCAATATGCGAAAGAATTAAACTAGAACAGTATCTCTCACCATATACAGAAATCAAATCAAAATGGATTAAAGACTTAAATCTAATACCTCAAATCCTGGAACTAATACAATAATACTTTGGAAAAAAATCTCCAGGACGCTGGTCTGTGCTTACATTTTTTGAGCACTACTCTAGAAGCACAGGAAGCCAAAGCCAAAATGGACAAATGGAATCACACCAAGTTGAAAAGCCTTTGCACAGCAAAGGATAAAATCAACAAAGTGATGGGCAACACAAAGAATGGGAGAAAATATTTGCAAACTACCTATCTGACAACGAATTAATAACCAGAATATATAAGGAGTTCAAACAACAGGAAAAAATAATCCCATTAATACATGGGCAAAGATTTAAATAGACATTTCCCAAAAGAAAGCATACAAATGGCAAAGAAACGTATGAATAGTTGCTCAATAGCATTGATCATCAGAAAAACGTAAATTAAATCTACAATGAGATATCATCTCACCCCAGTTAAAATGGCTTATATCCAAAAGACAGGGAATAACAAACGCTGGTGAGGATGTGGAGAAAAGGAAACCCTCGTACACTGTTGGTGGGAATGTAAATTAGTACAGCTACTATGGAGAATAGTTTTGAGGAGGTTCCTCAAAAAGCTAAAAATCGATCTACCATATGATCCAGCAATCCCACTGCTGGGTGTACACTCAATGAATTGAAATCCATGTAGTGAAGAGATACCTGCGCTTCTACGTTTGCTGCAGCACTGCTTCCAATAGCTAAGATTTGGAACCAACCTAAGTATCCCTCAGTGGATGAATGGATAAAGACAATGTGGTACATATAAACAATGAATTACTATTTAGCCATAAAAAAGAATGAGATCCCATCATTTGCAACAACATGGATGGAACTGGAGACCATTATGTTAAGTGAAATAAGACAGGCACAGAAAGAAAAACAGCACATGTTCTCACTTATTTGTTGGATCCACAAAAAATCAAAACAATTTAACTTATGATACTCCATTGAGTTGCAAACAGTCCAGTTACACTCTGGTTACCAGAGAGTCTGAGGGGTAATGGGGGATGGTGGGGGAGGTGGCGATGGTTAACGGGAACAAAAAATATGGAAAGAATGAAAAAGACCTACTATTTGATAGCATAATAGTGTGACTTTAGGAAATAATAACTAACTGTACATTTTAAAATGACTTAAAGACTATAATTGGATTGTTTGCAACTCAATGAATAAATGCTTGAGGAAATGAATACTCCATTCTTCATGATGCACTTATTTCACATTTCATGCCTGTGTCAAAACATCTCATGTATCCCATAAATATACACACATGCTATGTTCCCCCCCAAAAATTTAAATTTAAATTTAATTTTTAAAAAATTATAAGAAAAGGTAATTTAATAAAAATCAATGTTTCTCATAAACATCCCTCAGAAAACTCAAAGTAGAAAAGAATATTCTGAAGCTGATAATCCTTACCAATAACATAAACTGTCATTTAACACATATTTTGTGTGTTATATGCATTATATATTGTGTTCTTACAATAACGTAAGCTAGATAAAAGAAAATTTTATTGAGAAAATCATAATGAAGAAAAAATATATTTGTTATTCATTAAGTGGACATGTATCATCATTCACCATAAAGATCTTCATCCTCATTGTTTATGTTGAATAGGCGTAGGAGGAGGAGAAAAACGAAGGGTTGATCTAGGTGTCTCAAGAGTGGCAGAGGCAGAACAAAATCTATATATAAATGAACGTGTACAGTTAAAACCCATGATGTTCAGGGATTAAATGTATATGAACAACTGATTTTTGGCACAAGTACAGAGAAAATGCAATGTAAAACTGATATTCATTTTAACAAATGATGCTAAAATTCTTATAAAAAGCAAAACAGTTACAATTTTCTAAAATTATTTGAAAAATGACAAAGTTGACGAACTTACTTTGCCTAATTTCAAAATTTATTTAAAGGTACAATAATCACCCAGATGTGGTTACACATGCTTGTAGTTCCAGAAGCTCAGGAGGCTGAGATGGGTATATCCTGGGCAACATAGTGAGACTCCTTCTCTAAAAATAAAAATAAAAATGCAATATCCCATATGTCATTTTAGTGGAAGGATAAATATATAAATAAATGGAAAGAGAGAGTCTAGAAATAGATCTACTCACATATTATTAATTAATTTTAAACAAATATATCTGGGTACTTAAAAGGGAAATAGAATATGTTTTCAAAAATGGTGTTACATCAGCTTGATAGCCACATGGGAAAAAAACGTAAACTTTACATCAACACCATTCCCAAAAATAATTTGAGATATGTCTGTACCTAAATTTAAAACTTGAAACTATGTAAACTGTGGAAGAAAACATAAGAAAAAAAAAGGTTTTCTATCTTAGGATAGGCAACTATTTCTTTTCCATAACACAAACACACATGCACACAAACAAACATGAAACACAAAAAAATTGTAAGCATCACCATTATTTCAAAGAATTTAAAATCAAAAGAAGAGAAAGATAATGAAAAGCCAACGTGTTTAGACTAAAAGTAATTATTCACTACATTTCTATCCAATATTTGTATCCAGAGTATATAAAGCACAATTACAACTAAGTAATAGCAAATGAAACAATCTAATTTAAAAATGGGCAAGATATTTAATTAAACATGTTGTTAAACAGAGATGAATGGCAAATAAGCACATGACAAGATGCTCACATTATTTGTCATAATGTAAAAGGAAATTAAACCAAAAATATAATACACACGCACACACACACACACACACAAGTGATTCTAATTAAAACAACTGACAATTCTAAGTATTAAACAGGATAGGGAGCAATTTGAAATCTCATATATTGCTCTTCACAATGCAAAATGACATAGACCCTTTCAACAGAACTTGGCAGTTTCTTACTAAGTTAAGCATCCACTTACCATATTACCCTAAAATTTTACTCCTAGGAATTTACCTGATAGAAATGATAATATGGTCGGGTACAGTGACTCACGCCTGTAATCTCAGCACTTTGGGAGACCGAGGCAGACAGATTACGAGGTCAGGAGATCGAGACCATCCTGGCCAATATGGTGAAACCCTGTCTCTACCAAAAATACAAAAATTAGCTGGGCATGGTGGCACATGCCTGTTATCCCAGCTACTCGGGAGGCTGAGGCAAGAGAATCAATTGAACCAGGGAGTCAGAGGCTGCAGTTAGCCGAGATCGCAACACTGCACTACAGCCTGGTGAAAGAGCAAGACTCCATCTCAAAAAAAAAAAAAAAAAAAAAAAAAAGACATGATAATATATGCCCTTCAAAAGGCACGTACTCAAATGCTCAAATGTTCCTGATGGCTTTATTCATAATAGCCTGAACCTGAAACTAACCCAAATGAAAATGATGTAGAAAATAGATAACTAATTTGTGGCATGTCCATGAAGTGGTACATTACTCAGCAAGAAAAAAAAGGAACAAAAAATTCATACATGGAACAATGTGAATTAGTTAAAAAGCCTAAATAAATGAAACACTTAAAATGCATATTATGTCATTTTATTTTTTGAAATTCCTGAAAAGGCAAAACTATAGTTTCAGAAAGCAGATCAACTATTGCCAGAAACGAGAAGGGGAAGAGGTTGATGACGGTTGATCACAAGGGATCTGGTTAATTTCAGTTAGCATAATGTCCCCCAGGTTTATGCACAATGTCACATGTAGCAAAATTTCCTCATTTTTTAAGACAATAATATTCCATTATATGTATATACCACATTTTTAAACCTATTCATCTGTTGATGAACATTAAGGTTGTTTCCATACCTTGGCTGCTGTAAATACCACTGCAATAAACATAGGAGTACAGATAACTTTTAGATGTTCTAACTATAATTATTTTAGATATACACTCAGAAATGATTATGCTGGATCACATGATAGTTCTATTTTTATTTTTTTGAGGAATCTCTGTAACATTTTCCAAAGTGGCTGCACCATTTTACATTCCCAGCCACAATCTACAACGAAGGAAGGGTTTTAATTTATCCACAAGCCTACCAAAACTTTTATCCTTTAATTTTTTATAACAGTCATTCTAACATGCCTGAGAATATCTCATTGTGATTTTGATTTGTATTTTCCTGATGGTTAGTGATGTTGTGCATCTTTCTGTATGCCTGTTCACCATTTGTATGTCTTCTTTGGAAAAATGTCTATTCAAGTTTTTTGCCCATTTTTTTAAAAAGACAGTATTTTCAGAGTTTTAAGTTCACAACAAAATTGAGAAGAAGGGACAAAGATATCCTATACAACTTCTGTCACCACACATGCACAACCTCCCCAATCATCAATATGCCCCACCAGGGTGGTACAGTTTTTTACAATTGAGGAGCCTACATTGACACATGGTATTACCAGGAGTCCATCAATTACATTGTTTCACTCTTGGTCTTATATATTCTGTAGTCTTAGACAAAATTATGACATATGTACACCATTATAATGTCATTCAGAGTATTTTTAATGGTTTAAACATTCTTTGTGCTCTGCCTATTCATCCTTCCCTTGCCCCAACACTGGCAACTACTAAAATTTTTATTGACTCTAGATTTTTACTTTTTCAGAAGTTATATAATTAAAATCATGTAGTATTGTAGCCTTTTTAAATTGTCTTCTTTCACCTAGTAATATGAATTTCAGTTCCCTCTGTGTCTTCTTATGGCTTGATATCTCATTTTGTTTTAGTACTTAATATTCCATTGTCTGGATGTACCACAGATTATTTATTTATTTGCCTACTGTAGGACATATTGGTTGCTTCCAAGTTTTGGAAATTATGAATAAAGCTGCTGTAAATATCTGTGTGCAGGACTTTTTGTGGACTTAAGTTTTCAGCTCCTTTGGAAGTTGAACATGCACACAAGAGAGAGATTGCTGCATCACAAGGTAAAATTATATTTAGTTTTGTAAGATTCTACAAAACTGTCTTCAAAAGTGGCTGTACTAGTTTGTATTTTCACAATGAAAGAGTTTCTGTTACTCCACATTCTCACCAATATTATGTGTTGTCTGTGTTCTTGATTTTGGCCATTCTCATAGTTGTGTGGTGGTATTTCTTTGTTTTTATAAATTTGCATTTCCCTAATGACATATAATGTGGAGCATCTTTTTATATGCTGACTTTTCATCTGTATATCTTCTTTGGCAAGGTGCCTATTAAAGTCTTTGATCTATTTCTTAATCAAAATATTTTTGTTATTGACTTTTAGGAGTTCCTTATATACGTTACATATTATCCACTTATCAGATCTATGATTTGCAAATATAGGTTGCCTTTTCATTCTGTCGATTGTTTCTTTTGTTGTGCAGAAGCTTTTTAGATGGATGTACTTTCACTTGTCTACTTCTGCTTGTTTCTTGTGCTTTTGATTGCATATCCAAGAAATTAGTGTAAAGACCAATGTCATGACACGTTGTCCCTAGGAGTTTTACATTCTTAGGTCTTATACTCAAACTTTAATCTATTTTGAGTTTTGTGTGTGTGTGTGTGTGTGGTGTGAAGAAAAAGGGTCCAATTTTATTCTTCTTGCATGTGGATTTCCAGCACCATTACTTGAATAGATTATCCTTTCTTCATTCAGTATTATTTACAAACTTGTTAAAGATCAGTTAACTGTATACAGTATTCATGGGCTTATTTCTGGGCTGTCTATTTTTTTCTCAACTATACTGTAGGTTTTTTTTATACCACCATCATGCAGTTTAAATCACTGTAGCTTTGCAGTATATTTTAAAATCAGAAAGTGTAGTGTCTTTAACTTTGTTCTTCCTAAAGATATCTTTGGACCGTCAGGATCTTATATGGTCCCATTTTACAAGTAAAATTGACAAACTGTTAGCTAGGCTAATTATTAAAAGCAAAAACAGAGAGAAGACTAAAATAAATAGTATTATAAATGAATGAGGGGACATTAGAACTAAAGCTACGGAAATGAAAAGAATTATAAGAGAGTAAGATGAATAATTATTTGCCAACAAATTAGTAAAGTAGAAGAAATGGATGAACTCTTAAAAACATTTAACCTCCTAAGACTGAATCATGAAGAAATAGAAAATGTGAACAGACCAATAACAGAAGTGTATTGAATTAGTAATCAAAAACCTCCCAACAAAGAAAAGCCCAGGACCAGATGGATACACTAATTTATTCTAGTGCACATTTAAAGGATAATTAACACCTATCCTTCTCAAATTCTTTCAAAAGATTGAAAAGGAAAGAGCACTTTCATACTCATTTCATGAGACCAGGATAACACTGATGTCAAAGCCAAATAAAGATATTACTAGGGAAGTAAACTACAGGTCAGTATCCCTGATCAATTCCTATAAAAACATCCTCAACAAAACACCAGCAAACTGAATTCAACAGCACATGAAAAGGATCATACTCCATGACCAAGTAGAGTTTATTCCTGGGATAAAAGCATTGTTCAACATATGCAGATGCATCAATATAAAACATTGCGTTAAGAGAATGAAGAAAAATTACATGATTATCTTAATAGATGCAGGAAAATCATTTGATAAAATTCAATAGCCTTTCATGACAAAAACTCTCACGAATGAGAATTCTTAAGTAGCAAAAGTGATATTTATAAGTCTCTTTATTCCTTCTCCTCAATCATTTTAAAAACCATAAAGCAAGGTTTATTTTTATACCTGTCCTCTTTCTTTATTAAACACTTTCTTTTTTATTTAATTTTTAAATTTATAATCTTGACACGTAATATTTGTACATATTTTTAGTGTACAATGTGATATGCTAATGCATGTGTACATAGCATAATGATCAAATCAGGGCAATTATTATATCCTTCACTTTAAAAACTTTCTCATTATGAAATATAACATACACATATAATACACAGAACAAATGTTTAGAGGTCCATAATTTATGTATAATATAAACACCAATGTCCCACCAAGCGTGTCAAGAATTAGAACATTGACAACTCCCAAAAGCTTCCCTCATACTAGTTTTAAATCACTACCGTCTTCTTTCCCTGCAAAGATAACCAGTATGGTGCCTTTCATGGCAATCATTTATTTGCTTTTGCTTATAATTTTACTTCTTAACTGTGCATCCCCAAACACTGTAGTAGTAGTAATGGTAGTTTTTCTATTTTTTGAATTAATCATATGTATATGTATGTGTTTGTGTGTGTGGATGTATATATATATAAAATATATCACAGTATAATATGAGTTTTTAATATACATACACAAATATATACCTATCATATATAGTGTATATCTACATGAATAATATATTGCATAAATCATTATATACATACAGTATGTATGTATGTAATATATACAGTATATATTTATATATGTATGTAATATAACGTGTTATATATAGTGTATGTATATAAGTATATAATGCATATATTTGTATATATCAGTATATATGTATATAATACATAGTGTATTATATTTTACAGATAGTATGTATATATGTTTATAATACATATATGTATATATTACAGTATATATGTATAAAATACATAGTGCATATTTTACATTATATATTTTATACTGTATATATGTATATATATAATCTGTGCCTTATAATTTTAAAATTTAGAACTCTTATAGTTCTATCTCCATAATCTAATTTGTTCTGTTGATTTTCAGCAATATCTTCGCACCTCATATACTCATACGTCTGGTCATTTCTTACTGCATGCTGGATCTTTCACTTGCAAAGTTGTTTGAAAAACGAATTTGATGTTTAGTCTGACGTGATCTACCTCATACTAAACAGATAGAATATACTTTTTCTTTTATCAGCTTCCGGAGATCACTAGACCTAAGAGACACTGCAAACATTAGCATTCCTGGATCGCTTTAATCCAATTAAAGAATTGAATTGGTCTAAAACTAGTATAAATTTTCTGGGAGGCTTCCTACTTTTTATTCACTTTTCAACATGGAAATCAGCACTTTTAAGTCTGAAAGCAAATGAATTGTGTTCACCAGGGCCACTGTGGCAGAGTCTCTAAAATGGTTTACACTGACCCCTGCCCTTTGTGGCATGCCCTCGTGTAATTATCTCTCCTTGAGTTTTAGCTAGAACTGGTGATTCACTTGTAATCATTAGAATATGGCAAAAGAGTTGGGATGTTGCCTCCTCGATTAGGTTCAGTTCCAAGAAGATTGTGACAACATTAGGCTCACCTCACTGAGCATCCAGATAGACAGATCAATAGATTGATAGAGACAGATAGATAGATAGATAGATAGATAGATAGATAGATGATAGATAGATGAAAGATAGATAGATAGATAGATAGATAGATGATAGATAGATAGATAGATGATAGATACAGAGGTATATATCTCAGCTTTTGCAGGGGTGCTTGGGGGAGGTTACTTAATTTGCTATTACCAGTTTGATTTTTATTTTTTATAAAATTCATTCATAGTTTATCTCCCTAATTAGAATTAATATTTTTGCAATCTGCTCTCCTTTGAAAATCAGAAATCGGACAGAATCATACCTATAATCTCATACATTTTAAATATCTTGATCCACAAATTCAAATAATTCAAATTTATGTTTGTCTATTTTACTTCATAGTTTAATCCAAATAAAAACCGTAACCCTCTAAAACATTAAAATGAACAAATATTCCCTAAAACAAAAATTAGATAAATTGCAAAAGGGTTTTACTTTCACGAGACTGATCATAGTAATACAATAAATATTTCAGAAATGAAAAAGCTCATGCTTCGTTCAAAGTAGAGTTTTTATTTGTACAACACCTGTCTGTGCTGCTTAGTCCTTTTTACATATGCACTCAACACAATATTCAAATTTAGAAAAAAAGTCAAGTAATTTTCTTGTGTGCAAATTTCCTGCAAAGTACATATTAGTCTCTACTTACTTCAGTACCTACTTTGTAATTCAGAAATGAGTATACACCATAAGTGGCTCCACTTCAGTGATTTCACTGAGTAAAGTTGAAGTCTTTTGAGACTGTCTACAGGTAGATATTACAGTATAAATGCAAATAGAAAAATTCATTGATTCACAAATCTTGGGAAAAAGTCAAAGATGACATTAAATATTATTTTAAAAGTTATAGTGTGTTTCGATGTTTGTATTTTGAAGCTTTGCTTATATAATAAAAATATTCTGCTTTCAGGATCCATTTTTATACTACTTAATAAAATTTCTTTAAATATGTATTGCATATTGTCTTCTGTAAAAAGGCTGGAACAGAACATTGAGTATCTTCAAGTTTGTTAAAGTATAATCAGTGAATTACTACCATCTTTTTCTGGAATGTTTGATATATATAGCACGAAACTCCTAGTTACACAGCTATCATTTTAAGTCTCAGCGCACATCATTCAGGCTGATATATGTGTCACTGCGAAAAAAACAAAAATATTTGTATGCGTATATTAACAAATAACATTTTAAATCTAGAGTTAATTGAATCATTAATTTAAATTTAGTCACAAGGTACTTGTAGGTACATGAATATTCATTTACAATGTTGACAGGCTATAATCTTGGTAGCTTTTACCCTTCCAACAAACAAAATTACTAATATACTTACTGAGAACATGGAATTGATAATAGTACTTCATTTTATGAATGCAAATGTTATAAAACCCAATATTTATCTCTTGACTTGAAGCTTTTAATAAGACTGAATTTAAACTCTGTGAAGTGGAATTTCAAATCTAATTATATCTTTATTAATGGCATGCCTTTTTATACACATTAATTCTTATACAATTATATAAAGATGTCAGTATAATTACTGTTGAAGAGTTTTGATAGAAATGAGAGGTGACAGTGTGCTGGCAGTCCTCACAGCCCTCGCTCGCTCTCGGCGCCTCCTCTGCCTGGGCTCCCACTTTGGCAGCACTTGAGGAGCCCTTCAGCCCACCGCTGCACTGTGGGGGACCCTTGCTGGGCTGGCCAAGGCCAGAGCCGGCTCCCTCAGCTTGCGGGGGGGGGTGTGGAGGGAGAGGCGCGAGTGGGAACCAGGGCTGCGCGCGGCGCTTGCAGGCCAGCTGGAGTTCCGGGTGGGCATGGGCTTGGCGGGCCCCGCACTCGGAGCAGCCAGCCCGCCCTGCTGGCCCCGGGCAATGAGGGGCTTAGCACCTGGGCCAGCAGCTGTGGAGGGTCCCCCAGCAGTGCCAGCCCACCAGCGCTGTGCTCGATTTCTCACTGGGCCTTAGCTGCCTTCCCGCGGGGCAGGGCTCGGGACCTGCAGCCCGCCATGCCTGAGCCTCCCACCCCCTCCATGGGCTCCTGTGTGGCCAGAGCTTCCCGGACTAGCGCCACACCCTGCTCCACAGCACCCAGTCCCATCAACCACCCAAGCGCTGAAGAGTGCGATTGCATGGCACGGGACTGGCAGGCAGCTCCACTGCAGCCGGGGTGTGGGATCCACTGGGTGAAGCCAGCTGGGCTCCTGAGTCTGGTGAGGATGTGGAGAACCTTTATGTCTAGCTCAGGGATTGTAAATACACCAATCAGCACCGTGTGTCAAGCTCAGGGTTTGTGAATGCACCAATCGGCACTCTGTATCTAGGTACTCTGGTGGGACGTGGAGAACCTCTATGTCTAGCTCAGGGATTGTAAATGCACCAATCGGCACTCTGTATCTAGCTCAAGGTTTGTAAACACACCAATCAGCACCCTGTGTCTAGCTAACGCTTTGTGAATGTACCAATCGATACTCTATCTAGCTACTCTGGTGGGGCCTTGGAGAACCTTTGTGTGGATACTCTGTATCTAACTAATCTGGTGGGGACACGGAGAACCTTTGTGTCTAGCTTTGGGATTGTAAATGCACCAATCAGTGCCCTGCCGGAACAAACCACTCGGCTCTACCAATCAGCAGGACGTGGGTGGGGCCAGATAAGAGAATAAAAGCAGGCTGTCCAAGCCAGTAGTGGCAACCTGCTCGGGTCCCCTTCCACACTGTGGAAGCTTTGTTCTTTTGCTCTTTGCAATAAATCTTGCTACTGCTCAGTCTTTGGGTCCACACTGCCTTTATGAGCTGTAACACTCACCGCGAAGGTCTGGAGCTTCACTCCTGGAGCCAGCGAGACCACGAGCCCACTGGGAGGAACGAACAACTCCAGACATGCCACCTTAAGAGCTGTAACACTCACTGCGAAGGTCTGCAGCTTCACTCCTGAGCCAGTGAGACCACGAGTCCAGCGGGAGGAACGAACAAACTCCAGATGTGCCACCTTAAGAGCTGTAACACTCACCGCGAGGGTCCGCGGCTTCATTCTTGAAGTCAGTGAGACCAAGAACCCACCAATTCCGGACACAGAAATGTAGTTAGGTTTTCCTAATGTTATTATTGTCCATTATTTATTCCCCATTGGATTTATATTTTGGTACTTATAACGTTAGACAGCATTAATGTACCTCAAGAGCTGAAACACAAAGAAATATTGTTCCTTGCTCTAGATTCCACAATTTGTGAATATACTAAATATCTAATAATAGACTGACAACACTTTATAATATGCATCAATTTTCACTTGAATGGTGTAGGATTTTTAGGACGCAAACCTGGATGCACATGTAAACCGTCTATTAAATAGCTTCTCAGGTCTAAGAAATTTATATGTTCTAATGACTGGACTCAGCTTATTATAAGTAAATGATAATCATTTATAGTAATTTTTGGTTGAGGCATTTCTATTTGATTTAAAGTAAATATATGAATAATGAACTAAATGTTAGCCAAGTATTTCAGAATACCTTATAAACTTTCTTACAAAGAATTAAGAGAAACATAAAAAGTATTCAATACAATATCTAATATATACTTAAATTAGATATTTTAATTTTAGGCATGCTCCAGATTTCTAATCCTGCAGGAATAAAAAGTTGGATAAAAGTTTTTAAAGTTTAGTTAAAAAAATTCTATATTATGAAGAAGAATGCTTAGATACAATTATTTTTCTTATGTACAATTTATGTAGCTCTTAAATTGGAGCTGACATAAGTAAAGTTAACAGAGTTCAAGCACATGTTTTGTTTGTTCATTTTACTTCCGAGCAGTTTTAGCTGGGGTATATCAATGTGCTGTTTTTGATAGAAGTGTGAAACGGACACAGCTTGATAATTTGGGGGAATATATTTCTTATAAACTTTCTCTACCATGAAGGAGAACATTTTTTATTGCCTACTTACCATATTAGTAATTCTCAAAATAATTTATATAAAATATTAAACATTAAATGGTAATTTGGACCATTAAGTTCACGTAATTTCTGACATTTAATTTTTCTCTTTATGATCTGTATGATATGCAACATTAGTTTTAAGATCTCGTATATGCTTGCAAATGTACAATGAGTGGAAAGGGACCTGATTTGTGACTCTGTACCTCATCCTTTCATGCCAGATGTTTATTCAAACTTCAGAGACCATCAGGGTAAGTGAAACTGACCCAGTAGTACCATAGATAGGCGGTTTTTGTTTGTTTGTTTTATGAACATATAAATTAAATCTTCGGATCTTAAAACTTTTGTTTTTTTGAGACAGAGTCTCGCTCTTGCTCTGCTGCCCAGGCTGGAGTGCAGTGGCACATCGCGGCTCACTGCAAGCTCCGCCTCCCGAGTTCAGGGCATTCTCCTACCTCAGCCTCGCCAGTAGCTGGGACTACAGGCCCCTGCCACCATGCCCGCTAATTTTTTTGTATTTTTAGTAGAGACGGGGTTTCACCGTGTTAGCCAGGATGGTCTCGATCTCCTGACCTTGTGATCCACCTGCCTTGGCCTCCCAAAGTGCTGGGATTACAGGCGTCAGCCACTGCGCCCAGCCAAAACTGTTTTATCTGAGTTCCTTCTTCAGGAAAGGATCCCCAGGCCTCTGTAAAAAAAAAGTGTCAAAGAACTGAAGCTTATCAGATCACCACATCCAAACTATGAAATGCCAGACCCCTCATTCATTATGATTGCTTCCTTGCCCCTCCCTAGTTCCTGTTTTCTTAAACATTGCAACATTTCTTCCATGGTATAGAAACCACTACTTTTAGTTGGCCAAGGAGATGGATTTGAGACTTATCTCCCATCTTCTCAGCCATGGCACCTGGTTAAAACCTTCTGGATACTTTCGTATTTCTTGCATCTCAGGATTTCACTAAAATTTAAGGTTACTAAAGATAAAAATTATAGTTAACATATAAGTCTATATAAAATATATCAAAAGACAAGAAGAGCTAACTATACTAAATATATATGCACCCAATATAGGAGCACCCAGATTCATAAAGCAAGTCCTTAGAGACCTACAAAGAGATTTAGACTCCCACACAATAATAATGGGAGTGTTTAACACCCCAGTGTCAACATTAGACAGATCCATGAGACAGAAAGTTAACAAGGATATCCAGGAATTGAACTCAGCTCTGCACAAAGTGGAGCTAAGAGACATCTACAGAGCTCTCCACCCAAAATCAACAGAATATACATTCTCAGCACCACGTAGCACTTATTCCAAAATTGACCACATAGTTGGAAGTAAAGCACTCCTCAGCAAATGTAAAAGAACAGAAATTATAACAAACTGTCCCTCAGACCACGGTGCAATCAAACTAGAACTCAGGATTAAGAAACTCACTCAAAACCACTCAACTACATGGAAACTGAACAACCTGCTCCTGAATGACTACTGGGTAGATAACAAAATGAAGGCAGAAATAAAGATGTTCTTTGAAAACAATGAGAACAAAGACACAGCATACCAAAATCTCTGGGACACATTTAAAGCAGTGTGTAGAGGGAAATTTATAGCACTAAATGCTCACAAGAGACAGCAGGAAAGATCTAAAATTGACACCCTAACATCACAATTAAAAGAACTAGAGAAGCAAGAGCAAACACATTCAAAAGCTATCAGAAGGCAAGAAATAACTAAGATCAGAGCAGAGCTGAAGGAAATAGAGACACAAAAAACCCTTCAGAAAATCAATGAATCCAGGAGCTGGTTATTTGAAAAGATCAACAAAATGGATAGACCGCTAGCAAGACTAATAGAGAAGAAAAGAGAGAAGAATCAAATAGACACAATAAAAAATGATAAAGGGGATATCACCACCGATCCCACAGACATACAAACTACCATCAGAGAATACTATAAACACCTCTATGCAAATAAACTAGAAAATCTAGAAGAAATGGATAAATTCCTGGACACATACACCCTCCCAAGACTAAACCAGGATGAAATTGAATTCCTGACTAGACCAATAACAGGCTCTGAAATTAAGGCAATTATTAATAGCATACCAAGCAAAAAAAGCCCAGGACCAGACGGATTCACAGCTGAATTCTACCAGAGGTACAAAGAGGAGCTGGTACCATTCTTTCTGAAATTATTCCAATCAATAGAAAAAGAGAGAATACTCCCTAACTCATTTTATGAGGCCAGTATCATCCTGATACCAAAGCCTGGCACAGACACAACAAAAAAAGAGAATTTTAGACCGATGTCTCTGATGAACATCGATGCAAAAATCCTCATTAAAATACTGGTAAACCAAATCCAGCAGCACATCAAAAAGCTTATCCATCATGATCAAGTGAGCTTCATCCCTGGGATGCAAGGCTGGTTCAACATACGCAAATCAATAAACGTAATCCATCATATAAACAGAACCAAAGACAAAAACCACATGATTATCTCAATAGATGCAGAAAAGGCCTTCCACAAAATTCAACAGCCCTTCATGCTTAAAACTCTCAATAAATTAGATATTGATGGGACGTATCTCAAAATAATAAGAGCTATTTATGACAAACCCTCAGCCAAAATCATACTGAATGGGCAAAAACTGGAAGCATTCCCTTTGAAAACTGGCACAAGACAGGGATGTCCTCTCTCACCACTCCTATTCAACATAGTGTTGGAAGTTCTGGCCAGGGCAATCAGGCAGGAGAAAGAAATAAAGGATATTCAATTAGGAAAAGAGGAAGTCAAATTGTCCCTGCTTGCAGATGACATGATTGTATATTTAGAAAACCCCATCATCTCAGCCCAAGATCTCCTTAAGCTGATAAGCAACTTACAAGGGATGTGAAGGAGCTCTTCAAGGATAATTATAAACCACTGCTCAATGAAATAAAAGACGACACAAACAAATGGAAGAACATTCCATGCTCACGGATAGGAAGAATCAATATTGTGAAAATAGCCATACTCCTCAAGGTAACTTATAGATTCAATGTCATCCCCATCAAGCTACCAATGACTTTCTTCACAGAATTGGAAAAAACTACTTTAAAGTTCATATGGAACCAAAAAAGAGCCTGCATTGCCAAGACAATCCTAAGCCAAAAGAACAAAGCTGGAGGCATCATGCTACCTGACTTCAAACTATACTACAAGGCTACAGTAAACAAAACAGCATGGTACTGGTACCAAAACAGAGATATAGGCCAATGGAACAGAACAGAGCCCTCAGAAATAATACCACACATCTACAACCATCTGATCTTTGACAAACCTGACAAAAACAAGAAATGGGGAAATGATTCCCTATTTCATAAATGGTGCTGGGAAAACTGGCTAGCCATATGTAGAAAGCTGAAACTGGATCCCTTCCTTACACCTCATACAAAAATTAATTCAAGACGGATTAAAGACTTAAATGTCAGACCTAAAACCATAAAAACCCTAGAAGAAAACCTAGGCAATACCATTCAGGACATAGGCATGGGCAAGGACTTCATGCCTTAAACACCAAAAGCAATGGCAACAAAAGCCAAAATTGACAAATGGGGTCTAGTTAAGCTAAAAAGCTTCTGCACAGCAAAAGAAACTACCATCAGAGTGAACAGGCAACCTACAGAATGGGAGAAAATTTTTGCAATCTACCCATCTGGCAAAGGGCTAGTATCCAGAATCTACAAAGAACTTAAACAAATTTACAAGAAAAAATCAAACAACCCCATCAACAAGTGGGCAAAGGATATGAACAGACACTTCTCACAAGAAGACATTTATGCAGCCAACAGACATATTAAAAAATGCTCATCATCACTGGCCATCAGAGAAATGCAAATCAAAACCGCAGTGAGATACCATCTCACACCAGCTAGAATGGTGATCATTAAAAAGTCAGGAAACAACAGGTGCTGGAGAGGATGTGGAGAAATAGGAACACTTTTACACTGTTGGTGGGACTGTAAACTAGTTCAACCACCGTGGAAGAAAGTGTGGCAATTCCTCAAGGATCTAGAACTAGAAATACCATTTGACCCAGCCATCCCATTACTGGGTATATACCCAAAGGATTATAAATCATGCTGCTATAAAGACACATGTACATGTATGTTTATTGTGACACTATTCACAATAGCAAAGACTTGGAACCAACCCAAATGTCCCTCAATGATAGACTGCATTAAGAAAATGTGGCACATATACACCATGGAATACAATGCAGCCATAAAAAATGATGAGTTCATGTCCTTTGTAGGGACATGGATGAAGCTGGAAACCGTCATTCTCAGCAAACTATCTCAAAGACAGTAAACCAAACACCACATGTTCTCACTCATAGGTGGGAATTGAACAATGAGAACACCTGGACACAGGGTTAGGAACATCACACACTGGGGACTGTTGTGGAGTGGGGGAAGGGGAGGGATAGCATTAGGAGATACATCTAATGTAAATGACGAGTTAATGGGTGCAGCACACCAACATGGCACATGGATACATATGTAACAAACCTGCACTTTGTGCACATTTACACTAGAACTTAAAATATAATTTAAAAATGAAAAAATATAAATATATATACCAAAAGATATGTTTTTGGTGAGAAAAAGAAAGCTTTTGTCTAATTCAGAAGTTATCAAAAAGTTAATTCAAATTATGAACTTAAAAGTTTTATTTATGAAACATGGTAGTAAGGACCCAGTAAGTAAGCAAGACAGATTTGAAGAAAGTTATGAACATGAAGGTGTATTTTTGGTAAGGAAGGTTATAAAGAAGAGAATAATTTATACAAGAAAAGAACTAGTATGGTGAATTTTTGTCCTAAGGTAAAATGACTGCTTATTAAAAATAAATCTAGGACAAAACAAAGTCTAAGTATATTATAGATGGTCTGTGTAAATCATATGTAGTTTCTCCTGTTTCTCTGTGTGTCTGTCTTCAGGTACATACAGAGAAAATAGGAAATTGAAAGAGTTTAGATAATAAAATATTTTTTAAACCTAATAGAAAAGTTGAGAAATTTGGCTAATTAACTGCTCATACTTAATGCCTTTAGTCTTGATGAAGGCAAAATAATAAATAATGTAAAAAATATATTGGCAGTTTGGCAGTTTCCAAAAATGTAGCTAAGCTTATGAAGCCAGATTTAGCATGGAGCCAAATTTCACATGTGTTTTTGTATTGCTTCACACTGTATTTGAGATTCTGCATAGATAGTATGACCACTAGGGTACTTACTGGTCATGTACCTAAAGTGAATTTCTTAATTGCATCTTAATTGCACAAATTGTGTAGTAGTATTGGTGAACTTAAAGATATTAAATTGTGGATTGGGAGTAAAATATTTACCACATGATTTTTTTTTCTCTCTGTGTATAACTGCAACTCCGAAATAAACTAAATAGGAGAAAATTTGGGGGTTGCTTTTCTGCTTATTTCCTGTTTTTGTTTCTAGTTTTTTTATTTATTTGCTGTTTGTTCTCCTTTGGGCTTTACTTGATAAGATTATATATGTTTTTTAATTTCTAATGGAAGGCTTTTCTTTGGTTCCATGAATAGTCATTTTGATTTCTATGCATTTCTAACAAGACATCATTTGTTCAATTCATCTTATATTCCTAAGCTACATTTGCAAAGCCTGCAAAAATTGATAGGACACACCAGCCACTTAAAATATGGTTGCTTTTACTTACCTCTGATGATCTAGAGAGCTACAAGAGCTTTATACTTACTGGCCAAAAAAAAAAAAAACAAAAAATAAAAGACTTATTTTTATATGTTCTGAACAGAAACAATACATTATATATTTTGTTATTTGAAAAAGTAGATGAGATTAGAAATGTTTAAATAATGTTTATTTCCAAGATAGTTCATTGAAATCAATAATTTGAGTTGATTTCCTCTTACTTTAATAAAAGAAAAAAACTGTGATATGGATATGAAGGTTTAGTGTTCAGAAAAGATTAGCTTTGTCCTTAAGGAAATTATATTGAGATTTTTCTCAAACTACTTTAGTTGTGTTTACCATTATTAAAATTAAGTAACATTACTTAGATTAAGTGATAATAAAAAATGAGACTTTCTAGTGATTTTTGATCCCAAGCTGTGTCCAGAATTGGTGGGTTTTTGGTCTCACTGACTTCAAAGCCATTTTTCATTGATGGGCAATCATGTGCGTACTTGAAAAAAAAAATATGTACAAGTGTTGTATGGGCCTGAAGATTTTAGTGGTGAAAGTTATCTAATAAGTTGTCAGTAATGTATCCAGAAACAAGTCTTGGAAATGTGTGATGATGCTCTTTTAAATAGCTGAAAAAAATTACTCTGTGCTTGTTCTTACATTGTTCGTGTTTTTTTGTTGTTTTTATTTTATTTTATTTTATTTTGACGATGTCTTGCTCTGTCACCCAGGCTGGAGTCACTGGTGCAATCTTGGTCACTGCAACCTCCACCTCCTGGGTTCAAGCAATTCTCCTGCCTCAGCCTCCCAACTAGCTGGGACAACAGGTGCACACCAACAAGCCTGGATAATTTTTTGTATTTTAGTAGAGATGGGGTTTCACTGTGTTGCCCAGGCTGGTCCCGAACTCCTGAGCTCAGGCAATCCACTTGCCTCAGCCTCCAAAAGTGCTGGGATTACAGGCATGAGCTGCTGCACCCGGCCCATTCCTGTTTTATTGTATAATGTTTAAGTGAAAGGTTATTTATTCTCATGTTGAATTTTCTAAACTGATATTTGTATTTACCTTTTTTTGATGGAGAGAAAAGTTAGGTGTCTTTCTTTCATAAGTTTGGCATAGAACCCATCACTTTTTGATGCTTTTGGTCACAGTTCTATCACTAGAATACTAGCAATTAGACATATGCAAAGAATAACCTAACTAATATGATACAGTGGTTTGAAGGGCTGCAGGCATTAACTCCTAAACACCAAATCACATTGTTTTAATTTGTAACATGTAAGACAGTACGATAGGACTTTCTGTAGTATAAATATCCTATTAACTAATCCTTGCACTATTAAGTTACAGGGCTTTGAATCCTGGGTCTGAAGAAAGCAGCAACCCTTGATAAATTTTGTGCATTGACACCTGTCAAATCCTGTTTTCAGACTCTAGAGAAGGTGGCAATCAAAAGGAACTGCTTTTGTGAGACACAAGCCTAGAAACTGAAACTAATTATTCTAGACCCAGGGACTATCACAGAAGAGGGGATACATGAGATTGTTAGAAGCGATTAGTTCATTGTGTTTACATATTAAGCATTAATATCAACAGCACACTGATGCAAGGCCATTGTCTGAGCCCTTGTGTCAGAATGACAGGGTTTTGTTTTTGGAGCATTGATGTGCATTTTCATAAAAAATTGTAAAAGGTTATAAAAAGTTTATGAGGCTGGGCATGGTGGTTCACGTCTATAATCCCAGCATTTTGGGAGGCTGAGGTGGGCGGATCACTTGAGGCCAGGAGTTCGAGACCAGCCTTGCCAACATGGTGAAACCCCATTTCTACTAAAAATACAAAAACAATTAGCCAAGTGTGTTGGCGTACGCCTGTAATCCCAGCTACTCTGGAGGTTGAGACATGAGAACCGCTTTAATCCGGGAGGCAGAGTTTGCAGTGAGTGAAGATCGCAGCACTTCACTCCAGCCTGGGTGACAAAGTGAGACTCTGTCTCAAAAAAAAAAAAGTTTATAAAAGTTTTACATTATGGTCAAACTGATAAAAATTATAAAACAGATTTGTTTATGAGGTTTTATTAAAATTCACTTTAACATTAATAATACCCTATACAAAGGTAAAATTTTGGCTTTCTCTTTTGGACAAAATGCTTGTGTAATATTAAGAAGATAAAATATTTTGCTTACCTTTAGAACAAACTACAGGGAAAAAAATGGAGGGGGGGAGACAGATTTAGTTGGCCTCACGCTATCTTTATTAGGTCTTACTGTTTGAGAAATTGAGTTTCCTTTCTTTCAGAAGGTAAACAGTTTTTGTTTTATCCCTTCTGCCAAATGAATGCCTATTTTGTAGTTACCTGTGATCCTATTTTGTTATATCACATGTATTAAAACTTTGATATTTGGAAAACTTCCCAAGAGTGAAATTTCAACTTCTAAATTCAGAATTTTTGACCTCAAACTAATTTTTTTAGATATTAGATTCACTGAAGTTCAAGGGAGACATATTAAATTTAATAGGTTTATTTGTTATGTTAGAATTATGCAGGAAGCATTATCACCCTGAGGTAGTGTTTAGCTTCTTTTGGGTTATATTTATATGGATGTGTTGTTAATATGTGTTCCAGGATTGTATGAGATTCCTAAAATTCTGATATGTCTTAATATATATTATCAGTAACAAGAGTATTATGTTAACTTGTGTGCCACAGAAATAATCAAATTTCTTTGTCAACTGTGTCTTTAACTATGGATGTCTTAAGACTTTTGTCACCCACAATTGTTGTTTGCTTTGATCCTTCTCAAAAAGGGACTTATCACCAGCTACAGTCCAGAACTTGTTTCTTTGGGGAAGTTCATGAAAAGGACTCTTGAATTCAGATTTCTGGTAAGTTTGGAGACTGTGCCATTGGATTAGAGAGAAAACTTCCAAGGCACTAATTGAAAGGCTGATGTGCTCAGAAAGATTGCTAACCCAATATAAGGCATAGCAGAAGTTTATCACATGGGCTAAACTAATGAAGGTCTGAAATACATTTATGGCTTTGTTGTTTGAAATATTGGTGATTCTTTTTGTTTTGGATTTTAGAGTCTGAGGAATTTTATTTCTTTTGAGCTATTTATAGTCTTTAAGTATACTTTACAAATACTGAGTAAAGTATACTTTTGTAAACAAAATTCGAGGCACATTTCTCTCTCTGCCTAATTTCTCCAGAATTTGTAATCTATTTGTGAATATTCTTAATTCATGGCAATGTGACTTTTTTGTATATAGTTAACAAAAATGTTTTCTTTCATAATGAGACATAGTTGGAGGAATTGGTTATTTTCTCAGGGCTTTGACTGAAATGGCCTTGTGAGTGGTTCTAGCAAAGCCAATTTAGGAGAGCCTATATGGACAATGATCCGTGTTGCACTTTGCGTGGGTAGTCAGGCCATGTATATTGGACTAAAGCGAATTTTGTTAGGTATATTGGTTCTGCTGTGATTTGTCTTTGGTGGAAGTTGGGGGATGGAGGGAGAAATATTGTGTTTCAGAAACAAATTATGGTATTAGATTAACCTTTGATTCCCAGGTGGCCATGAGGTCACCTATGGTATGGAGCTGCCCATGATGCTCCTCCTCAGCATGAAGCAGCCAGAAAGGTTGATGACAAGATTCCCCATAAGTGAGGAACTGATAAAAAGAAAGAGGGATCTGAAACATATCCACTAGTCCCATAGATAGAATTTTTTTTATAATCATAGAAATTGACCCTTCCGGTCTTAAAGTTTGAAACGTACATTTGTTTTATCTGAGTTCCTTCCTCAGGAAAGGATTCCCAGGCCTCCCAAAATGTATCAAAGAACTGAAACTCACCAGATTACCATATCCAGACAATAAGTTGCCAGACCCTTCATTCACCATGATTACTTCCTTGCCCCTCACTAGTTCCTGTTTTCTTAAACATCGTTACATTTCTTCCATGGGGTCGAACTAAAACTAGGGGTATATAAATCCCTAGTTTTAGTTGTTCAGGTAGATGGAATTGAGACTGATCTCCCAGCTCCTTGGCTGCAGCACCTGATTAAAGTCTTTTTTCTTGGCAATAATTGTCTCAGTGGTTGGCTTTGTATGTGGTGAGCAAAAAGCCTTAGATTGAACTCCTGGTGTTTCAGTAACAAAAGCACTTGAAATCATGAGATCTGTAATATATTTCATAAGGTTGATGCATATGCACCTGGTATGTAAGCTTTGTAACAAAGTAACAATTATTTCTTTCTAGTAATTCTTCATATTTTACAATTACATAAATGCATACTATTGGTAGATATATGCACATATACAAGTATACTTATTGTGTGTGTATATATATGCATGATATAGATGTATATATAAACATAGATATTTATATATGTATATATACATATATTTATGAAATGCATATATATACAGACATACAATGTCTGAAATACATTTATGGATTTGTTGTTTGAAATATTGGTGATTCTTTTTGTTTTGGATTTTAGAGTGAGGAATTTTATTTCTTTTGAGCTATTTATAGTTTTTAAGTATACTTTACATAGGTCGAGTAGAGTATACTTTTGTAGACAAAAGTATAGATACATAGATATTTATCTATGTATATGTGTTTGTACATATATGTGTACACACATATATGTATGCCATGCATACTTAAGTTGGGAAATCTACAATTTTGTTACATAAACATGAAAAAAGTTCTTATTGTATATAAGCTTAAATAAATGTTTATTTCTTTTCCCAGTGAAATGAAACTCTTTTTAACGTAATGTTTATATTTACCTGTTGTAAATTGTGTAAATGTATATAATATGCTTATTATCTGTAGAGAAATCATCTTAGTTCAGAATTCAGTTAACAATTTAGATTGATTCATATTGAAGGTAATTTATTTTTATTTGGACATGAATGGAAATATCAGCAGTCTACATAAAGAATTTTTTTAATTTAGCATTTGTCCTTTCTTTTCATGCTCCATTTATTGGTTATCTGAATCTTCAATTCGAGCTTTAAAATATGAACCAAAGTATTGGTCTCACATTTTTTCCTAGGAAAACTGGAGGTATTGGTACAAATGATATGCAGTCTTCACTTAAGGCCAATAATTATGAAGGCATCATTTTTCCCCATTTAATTGTTTTCATTGTAACATTTCATTTTGAGGGAAAAGGCTAAATAAGTGAAACAACTCAAACTCGTTATTTTTATAATTCATTATACAAGTTAAATAGGACTTAGAGTTGCACACTTATAAATTGAGCCATTGTCTACACTAATCATCTGGTACATGGCTTTAGACTACCCCGGGAAGTTCAATTTTGAAGTCTTAGTTTTTCCTTTAAAAGCTACTGGTCTTCAGACAGACAGAAGGTTAAATGAGACTTGAGTAGGAGCAGCTGGGTATTGTTAAATATATACCATTTAAAAGGATCCAAAAAATAGAAAGCATATTCAGTTTCTGATCAAGCTCTAGAAGCTATGTGAACTAAAGTCTTTAAGACTGATACGGGATTTCTCGTCTTCAGTTGAAGTTTGGATTTGAACTTCTCTTAGATAAATATATGAAACTTTCTTACATTGCATTCTGGCATGTCTTTTTAAATTACAACAGACACAATATTTGTAGAACATTGCCAACATTTTTTTAACTAGGATAAGTAACATATTGTGAAATGTCTTTTCACATTAAGTGGAAAAAGCACAATCTGGTGATTTCATTCCTAACAAAAAAAATGTAATTTGAAGATTACAATGTATTTAGGGGTTTATTCTTCTCCACTATGCTTTGTGTCTCAGAATCCCTATTAGCCTATTTCTCAATTGTTTAGTAGTACTTTCATTCTTCTTTTAAAAAATAACAAGCATGGATAATTAATGAAAAATTACAACTTCAAGGTTGTTTGTAAACATTACTTGTAGTTCAAGTTTAATTCCACTATTTTTATTATCAAATAAGTATTCTACAAATGTCACTTCTGTTTGGCATTATTTGAACCTGCCTCAGAAAAAAAGCAACACCAAAACAGATAAAGGATATGTGTCTTTGCAACATGCCATCAGATGTGTGAGTGTGTAAGGCAGAAAAATATATTTTTCTCGCTTGTATAATGGAGCTAAGAGGATAAAGCTACAATATATTACATCTGTAACAGAGAGAATAAACAAAATGCATCAATTTGAATTTTAAAACGTGTGTTTGCACAGCATTTCAGATTAGTGATGTTTGCAGTGCATAGTCACTTGTGTAATGACTAATGTGTTGTCAACATTTGTGCATGGGCTGGGAGTGAAAGACTGTCTTTACACATTATAAACATGTTGTGCTTATCAGTTAAATTATTGATGGTTTTAGCTTTCATTATTTATTCTTAATTGTTGTGATGTTAAAGAAACTCATTTTATGAAATCTTGTGTTTGATTTTTGATTTCAAGCTTAAATTTTAACCCTTTTTATTTAAGCATTTATATTATTCACAGTTTATTGCATAACTAGTCTTTTATTTTTAAAATTATCTCTATAATCCTTTACCTTTTCTGTAAGTATTTTGTTCGAAATTTGGTGAAAATTTCCAGTTGAGGATTATTTTTTGTCAAAATGGCTTTGTTCATTACAATTGCAATAGGCAACTATTAGAAGTGAATGTTCAGGATTTATTTAATTAACTATATTGATGGAAAATTTATCAAATTAGGATTCCAAGGCAAAATACCTCTGAAAGTGGGTGAAGCCAAAGAAAAAGCACTACCAAAGGAAAAAATCAGTCTCTGGTGGTTAGTCCCCACAGTGACTGCCATAATCCCCACCTCATGGTATCTATGCCATTGAGTAATGTTCTTCCCATAAGTGTGAGACCTGTCACTTTCTTCTGAGCAATAAAATACAAACAGTGATGGACGGTCACTCCTATGGTTATTTCATGGTATGTAACACTCTATCTTTCTATCTTTCTCCTTTCTGGGCTTTGAAAATGTAAGCTGCCATATTGTAAAAGGGCCTATGGAGAGAGACTTACAGCAAGAATCTGTAGGCAACTTCTCAGAACTGACAGAAGCACCCTACCTCATGCACATCAAGCAACAAACTATAAGCCTCCTGTCCTACAACTTCAAGAAAATAACCAGAGTGACCTTGGGAGTGGATCCATCTGTAGTTGAGCATTTAGCTGAGAACCCAATCGTAGCCAACATATTCATTGCAGCCTTGCAGAAGACACAACAAAATTGTGCCTTGAATCCTGACTCAAAGAAACTGTGATTTAGTATGCGTGTGTGTTGTTTTAAGTTGGTAAATTTTTGGTAACTCCTTACGCAGAAATGAAAAACTAATAAATAAGGTGGAATTATTAAATAAAGTAAATTAGCATAGCCATTGCCATGCATACTTATTTTTGTATTGAGAACATGTAAAAGCCACTCTTAGCAAATTTGAACTATATAATATATTATTTTTAACTATGATCATTATGTTCTGCAATAGATTACTAAAACTTATATCTATGTCTAACAGAAACTTGGTACCCTTTGGCCAGTATTTTACCTTTCCCCCATCCACTTTTCCTCAACCTCTAGCCTCTGGTAAGCACCATTCTACACTCTACTTATATGAGTTCGACTCTTTCAGATTTCATTATTATACTTTGTATACATATATCAAGACATCATATTATACTCCATAAATTTATACCATTATTATGTATCAATTATCTTTAAAAAACTAATGCACAATCATTGTTTAAGTCTGAGGTAAATAAAATTATTTAAAATAATAGGTTAAAAGAAAATACCAATGACCTGACAGATAATGCAATATGAATTAAAATCACAATGTAAGACACATGTTAACCCCAATAATGTTCTGGGATAGGCTTATATGATGTAACATAAGAGAAAGTGAAAGAAACCTCCTATTTCATAGTAATTATCATACAGGATGTTTTCTTAAACATCAAAATTAATTCAAGCTTATGTCCGTAAAATGTGAGAGTATTACCAGAGGAAATAAGAAAAAATAATTTAGCCATATGTGTACTCTATTAGGAAAAACATAAAATATCTGGAAAGTAGGAAGTGTTCATGTTTTAAATTGTTTACTCTGCTTTGTCTCATAGAAAGGTAACATTAAACTGCATTTAAATTGTCTTGTTCAAATAACTTTATCTTTTACAATGTTACTCTCATATATATGCAAGCCCTTACAAAATCCATGTTGGGTCCTAATCATAGATAAATGCTATTTCTAAATGCTAGTTCAGATCAATACATACTTTGCATTTATAATTTAATTATTAAGGCTACTAGTGTGTAGTCTAGTTAAAAAAATATATATAGACAGGTGACATAATAGTATCTCACAGCTTAGTTTGTAAAATTTAGTACTTGCCAAATCAGGGTTGTGGTGCTGTCTTGGGCAGATTAACTGTAATTCACCCAAATAGGAATTGCGTATCATGGAGATTTTCAAAGAATGACTTAAGAGAGAAAGAGCTTATGTTAATGACTAAAAGTTAAATTTCTTTATTTAAAAATATTATTGTGAAAATGTTAAGAACAGGACTAGCAAAAGTGTTCAAAAAGGCCATTACTCTTACTGGACTATATTAAATTTTCAATTTTGAGACAAATAAAGGCAGAAATTCAGCAGTAAATTAGGGAATAATTAGGTTATCTATATCAACTGATGTCAGCTTATCCTTGTGTATACAGCTAAAAATGTTTCAAGTTACCTAGCAGCTCATACATCCCAAGAAGACAAATGGGGACTCCCATGAATATCAGTTCTAGGTAACCTGACTCCTGAAGTGTGGTGGATTGCTTGCAGGAAAGCCTACTTCTAAATAATGGACTAAAATAATCCCTCTATCATTAATCTCTCCTTTTCCTGGCAGAAACTAATTTGGTTACTGACTCCTTGGCTTTTACTTGGTTTCAGAGGTCCAGATTCCCTGTTTTAAATCCAAAAGTTGTTATTTCAAATATGGCAGTACACATAACTGATTCAGTTTCTGAAGAGAGCAACAGTGAGTATACTGGTATCCTGGCTGTTCAACGTCTTAGGAGGGTAGGCCGCTACCATGCATAAGCAGGAAAGCACGTGATGCTTGAAAGCAATTAAAATGTTTACCTAGGAGACTGTGTACAACCAGTGTTCATGTAAGTGTAATTCTCTTTATGTGTCTTTTTAAAAAACATTTTAGTTCAGTGACACATGCACAGGTGTGTTACATAGGTAAACTTGTGTCATGGGGGTTTATTGTACAAATTATTTCATCACCCAGGTATTAAGCCTAGAGCCCATTAGTTATTTTTCCTGATCTTCTCCCTCATACCACCCTGTACCATCCAATGGGCCCTAGTGTGTGTTGTTCCCCTCCATGTGTCCATATGTTCTCATCATGTAGCTTTGACTTATAAGTGCGAACATGTGATACTTGGTTTTCTTTTCCTGCATTAGCTTGCTAAGTATAATGGCTTCCAGCTCCTGCAAAATACATGATCTCATTCATTTTTATGGCTGCATAGTATTCCATGGTATAGATGTACCACATTTTCTTTATCCAGCCTATTATTAATGGGCACTTAGGTTGATTCCATGTCTTTGCTATTGTGAATAGTACTGCAATGAACATACACATGCTTGTGTCTTTATAATAAAACAATTTATATTCCTTTGGGTATATAGACAGTAATGGGAATGCTGGGTCAAATGGTGTAACTGTCTTGAGGACTTGGAGGAAATGCCACGCTGTCTTCCACAATGTTTGAATTAATTTACATTCCCATCAACAGTGTGTAAGTGTTTCTTTTCCTTCACAACCTCTCCAGCATCTGTTTTGTTTTTTGTTTTTGTTTTTGACTTTTTAATAATAGGCATTCTGCCTGGTGTGAGATGGTATCTCATTGTGGTTTTGATTTTCATTTCTCTAATGATCAATGATGTTGACCTTTTTAAGTATGAGTCTTGGCTGCATGTATGTCTTCTTTTGGAAAGTGTCTACTCATGTTCTTTGTCCCCTTTTTAATGTTTTTGCTTTTCTTGTTCATTTATTTATGTTCCTTGTAGATGCTGGATATCAGCCCTTTGTCAGATGCACGGTTTGCAAAAACTTTTTCCCATTGTGTAGGTTGTCTGTCTGCTCTGTTGATAGTTTTTTTGTTGTTTTGTTTTGTTTTGTTTTGTTTTTTACTGTGCAGAAGCTCTTCAGTTTAATTAGATACCATTTGTCAATTTTTGCTCTTGTTGCAGTTGCTTTTTTCATCTTCGTCATGAAATATTTGTCCGTGCCTACATCCTGAATGGTATTGCCTAGAATGTCTTACAGGGTTTTTGGAGTTTGGGGTTGAACATTTAAGTCTTTGTTCCATCTTGGTTAATTTTTTAATATGGTGTACGGAAGGTGTATTAGTCTCTTCTCGCACTGGTATGAAGACATACCTGAGACTGGATAATTTAAAAAGAAAAAGTACTTTTAATTGGCTTATGTTTTTGCAGGCTGTACGGACTTCAGCTTCTGGGGAGGCCTCAGGAAACTTAAAATCATGCCTCAAGGGAAAGGGGAAGCAAGCACATTCTAAATGGTGGCATCAGGAGAAAGAGAGAAAAGGGGGAGGTACTACACAGTTTTAAACAACCAGATCTCATGAGAACTCTATCATGAGACAGCACTGAAGGGATGGTGCTAAACCATTAGAAGCTACCACATGATCCAATCACCTCCCATCAGGCCCCACCTCCAACACTAGGGTTACAATTCAACATGAGATTTGGATAGGGGTACAGAGCCAAACCATATGAGAAGGGGTTCAGTTTCAATCTTCTGTATATGGCTTGCCAGTTATCCCAGCATCATTTATTGGATAGGGAGTCCTTTCTCCATTGTTGTTTTGTCAGGTTTGTCCAAGATCACATAGTTGTATGTGTGAAGTCTTATTTCTGGGTTTCCTATTCTGTTCTATTGATGTATATGTCAGTTTTTGTATGAGTACAATGCTGTTTTGGTTACTGTAGCCCTATAGTATAATTAGAAGTTGGGTAGTGTGATGTCTCCAGCTTTGTTATTCTTGTTTGAGATTGCCTTGGCTATTCAGTCTCTTTCTTGGTTTTATGTGAATTTTTAAATAGCTTTTCTCATTATGTGAAGAATCTCAATGGTAGTTTAATAGCAATAGCATTGAATCTAAAAATTGCTTTTCACATTGTAGCTATTTTCACGATATTGATTCTTCTTATCCATGAACTTGGAATATTTTTCCATTTGTTTGTGTCCTCCCTGATTTCTTTAAGCAGTGGTTTGCAGTTCTCCTTGTAGAGATGTTTCACTTCCTTAGTTAGTTGTATTCCTAGGTATTTTATTCTTTTTGTGACAATTGTGAATGGGAGTATATTCCTGATTTGGCTCTTGGCTGGACTGTTGTTGATGTATAAGAATGCTAGTAACTTTTGGACAGTGCTTTTGTATCCTGAGACTTTTCTGAAGTTGTTTATCAGCTTGAGAAGCTTTTATGCCGAAAGACTATCGGGATTTCTAAATATAAGATGATGTCATTTGCCAACATAGATAGTTTGACTTCCTTTCCTCCTGTTTGAATGCCCTTTCTTTCTCTTGCCTGATTGCCCTGGCCAGGACTTTTAGTGCTATGTTGAATAGGGGTGGTGAGCGAGGGTATCCTTTTCTCATTCCAGTTTTCAAGGGGATTCTTTCAGCTCTTGCTCATGTATGATATTGGCTGTGGGTCTGTCATATATGGCAGTTACTATTTTGAGGTATGTTTCTTCAATACCTAGTTTACTGAGAATTTTTCACATGAATGGATGTTGAAGTTTATCAAAAGACTTTTCTGCATCTATTGAGGTAATCATGTGGTTTTTGTATTCTGTTTATGTGATGCATCACATTTATTGATTTGCCTATGTTGAAACAACTTTGCATCCCAAGCCTACTTGATCATGGTGGATAAGCTCTCTGATGTGCTGCTGAATTTGGTTTGCCAGTATTTTGTTAAGAATTTTTATATTGATGTTTATCAAGGATATTCACCTGAAGTATTTTCTTTTTGGTTGTATCTCTGCCAGGTTTTGGTATCACGATGACGCTGGCCTCATAGAATGAGTAAAGGAGGAGTCCTGTCTCATCAACTTTTTGCTATAGTTTCAGTAGGATTGGTACCAGCTCTTCTTTGTATATCTTTCATAATTCATCTGTGAATCCATCTGGTCCTGGGCTTTTATTGGTTGATAGGTTATATTTTATTGCCTCAATTACAGAGCTTATTATTAGTCTCTTCAGGGATTCAATTCAATTTTCTCTTTTCTTCTTTATTAGTCTAGCTAGTGGCCTATTTTATTAGGTTTTTCAAAAACCCAGATCCTAGATTTGTTGATCTTTGAATGGTTTTTTGTGTCTCAGTCTTCTTCATTTCAGCTCTAATTTTAGTTATTTTTCATCTTCTACTACCTTTGAAATTTGTTTGCTGTTGGTTCTCAAGTTCTTTAATTGTGATGTTATATTGTTAATATGAGCTCTTTCTTTTTGATGTGGGCATTTAGTGTTATAAATTTCTCTCTTAACACTGCCTTAGCTGTGTCCCAGAGATTCTGGTATGTTATATCTTTGGTCCCACCAGACCTGCCTTAAAAGAGTTCCTGAAGGAAGCAATAAATATGGGGGGCGGGGAGAAAGACCATTACCAGCCACTACAAAAACACACTGAAGTACACAGACCAGTGGCATTATAAAGCAACCACATAAACAAGTGGGCACAAGAACCAGCAAACATCATAATGGCAGAATCAAATCCACACATATCAATAGTGACTTTAAATATAAAAGGGATAAATGCCCCAATTAAAAGACACAGAGTGGCAAGCTGGATAAAGAACCAACAGCCATTGTTATCCTGTCTTCAAGAGACCCATTTCAAATGCAATGACACACATAGGCTCAAAATGAAAGGATGGAGAAAAATCTTCCAAGCAAATGTAATACAAAAAAAAGCAGGGGTTGCAATCCCACTTTCTGACAAGACAGACTTTAAACGAACAAAGATTTTAAAGGCAAATAAGGGCATGGCATAATGGCAACGCATTCAATTTAACAACAACAACAAAAATCTATCTCAAATATATATGCACCCAACAGAGAAGCATCCAGATTCATAAGGCAAGTTATTAGAGACCTTCCAAGAGACACAGAATTCCACACAATAATAGTGGGACACTTTAACACCCCACTGATGATATTAGACAGATTATCAAGACAGAAATTTAACAAGTATATTCAGGACCTGAATTTGCAATAGATCAAGTGAACCTGATTGATATCTACAGAACTCTTCACCACCAAACAACAAAATATACATTCTTCTCATTGCCACTTGGCATATATTCTAAAATCAACCACATAATCAGAAGTGAAATACTCCTCAGCAAATGCAAAAGAACTGAAATAATAGCCATTAGTCTCTCAGAACACAGCACAATCAAATCAGAAAGCAAGACTAAGAAATTTACGGAAAACCATACAATTACATGGAAATTGAATAACCTGCTCCTGAATGACTTTGGGGTAAATAAATTAAGGCGGAAATCAAGAAGTTCTTTGAAACAGATAAGTGTAATTGACCAATGAATCCCATATCAATAGCCCTGCACAGCTTGAAGAGATTAAAACCATTTTGTGTTTAAATTAATATTATTTTTTTCTTAATAATGCTTGAGGACATAATTGGTCCTGACCTTGTTTTGTTTGAGTAAATTATTTTATGTGAAATGAATCCCAACATCTGTATTGGCTTTTATGTAATAAAAAAAATTGTTGTAGAGGATTGTGAAAGGAAAACAAATCTTGAGACCCCAAAATCACGGAGCTAAAAGGAAAAGTCAAGCTGGGAACTGCTTAGGGCAAACCTGCCTCCCATTTTATTCAAAGTCATCCCTCTGCTCATTGGGATAAATGCATATCTGAATGCCTTCTTGGAAAAGCTAATTATAAACTCTAATCTGAAATCCACCTCCCAACTTCAAGTTGTCCCACATTTGCTTCCAGTTGTCCTGCCTTTCCAGACCAAACCAATGTTTATCTTACATATATTGATCGATGTCTCGTATTTCTCTAAAATGTGTAAAATCAGGTTGTGCCCCGACTACCCTGGGCACATGTCATCAGAACTTCCTGAGGCTGCGTCATGGGCATGAATCCTTAACTTTGGCAAAATAAATTTTCTAAATTGACTTGGACCTGTCTCAGATATTGTGGGTTCACAGGATTCTGATGCCTTATGATTATTCTAAAAAATGTTTTTGAGAAACCTCACCCTTTCACTACTAAAATAATTCTGCAAATCAAAGTTGTTTGGTCCTCTGACAAGCCTCTGCCATGAAGGATGGAAGGTCTGCAGGGTCCTGAATCTAGTGTTAAGCAATCATCTCTTTTTCTTTTTTACTGCTAAATATTCATATGACTCACCTTCTCATGCAATTTCCATTTCCTCACACTTATTCTACTTCTTGCAGAATGAGACTTCTATTTTACTATTTTACTAAAATGCCATTTTTGAAAGTCAACTTTCCTCTCCTTTTTGCCTCTGGAACACTTGTCACTTTCAAAAACTTCACTCTTATTAAAGCGTTCTGATTCTTTAGCTTCATGGACACGAGGACATATCTCGTGTTTTCAGATAGTCCTATTTTGATGGCTAACACACATACACGCACATTCATATGTACACATACAACACACATACAAACACTCACAAGCATATATGTCATGTAACTTGGATGCCCATACAATACAATTTAAATTTTGTAGTTCACCTTCACTACTGTTTTGAGACACCAGTATTCCTGGTGGCTGAATACTGTTCTCTTGTGCATTTATATTCAGTTTAGAATTTCTACTCCTGTCCTTTTAGGTCATGTATATTTTTCTCCTTTATATTTTTGCTTCCTTTCTAACTTCCTGAGCACCACATACAATTGTCTTTATTTTCTAGTGTCCAGTGATTTGTTAAACATTGTAAAACTTGCTACTTCTCAGGGTAAACAGATATAATGAGGGTGCCTTTAGTCTTTGTTGTCATATTTCTAAATTTCGTTATGGCTATTCTTCACTTAGGAGACTATTCCGTGGTGGGAACAGGACATAGATGCCCATTCTCAGAGATCTCATTATATATAATTCCCTTGTTTATTTTCTAACTTTTTCTTCTTCCTGCTCGTCTCAGAGGATCTTCGTAGATTTGTGAAGAGGAGGAATTGCAGCAGAGAAGTGATTCTGCTTGATTATATATTTTATCAAGTCTTCTTGGTTTATACTTGGAAAAGAAATGGAAACTTTGACATTTTAAAAACAGAAATATAAAAATGTAATGTCTTTACAAATCTGAATCTTCTGTGGCAGCTTCCCAAAAGCAATGGATATCACTATCTCAGATTTCTGAAAAGTGAAGGCTCATGGAATGAACAAGTATATGGAAACAAATTTTATCTATATAATACTATATATTATGTATATAAACATATATGTAATCAGAGTGTTAATCACATGGTATTTGTTCAACAAATACTTTAATAAAAATTTTGGTGCAGTTGCAAAGCATATTATTTTTAGAAAAAGGTTTAACCTGGATGTACTGTTGTTGCCCTTTCTATCAAAATATTTGGAATAATAATTGTATTTAGATTGCTTGAATATTCTATGTATAGATCAAAACTTGCAGTAAATATTCTTTCATTTTTTAAACAAAAGCCTAGTGTTTGAAAAATTATTTACAGAACATTTAGGAATTTTCATTGATATCTATCATTTTATAATATAGAAATTCAAAGAAAAAATCAAACTCCTCTCCTGTGGAGGAATAGCTAGTACAAAAATCTAAAATATTCATTATTTTATTACAATAAAAAGTTGCCTTTGAATTATTCTGATTTTTGCATGGCTTTCAAGCTGAACCTTGTAAATGAATAGTTTGACAGAACTCTTTAATGAAGAGTAATTACAAAAACAAAATATGGTTTCTAAATTGTAAAATTGAGCACTAGACTTAAAAATAGTAATCTTATTCTAGTCTCTTTATAAATTTTTTGTATTTTATTGAACTAATTGATGTTCATAGTTATATAGATCAAATAAATATTCTTTTCATGCATTTAAAATATTTTTTGAGCATCTAACATGTGATAAGAAGTATTGTATTGATAATAGATGCAGTAGTGGGCAAAGCGGTTATAATCCTCATGGAGTTTTCAGTTCAGTGAGAAAGAGAAAATTTAATCAAACAATACTACAAATATATATTAAAACTATGACAAATGGGTGATATTTATTAAACAATTACTTCATTACTAGAACAATTTTTAAAGCAAAACCCCCACATAAGTTACTAACATTGTTTATGACTTTTTAAATATTTAGGGGATTATGAATATATAGTCCACCGTCACTCATAAAATGCAATTGTATCTTCCTATTTTATGGCATCATAATCTCACTGAATCCTCTCAACTCCTTTCCCCTAAAAAAACCCTTGTCTAATCCATACCTATCATACTTTGCTCCAACCTGTTCCCTTAAATGCGTTTTTTTGTTGTTGTTAACCACAGCAAATCATGTTATCCCACCATGCACACTCTCTTATGAGACAGTTTCTTCATCTTGATCTGTTTTTTTTTTAACCTTTTGGATAAAAAATGTGCTTCACTTAAAAATTTATCAAATGGACACCATATATTAGGTGAAATATTTTGTTATTTTTGATGAAGGAAAAGATGTGGGCATTTGCAAAATACTATAAACTCCCAACAATTAATACAGTTTTGATATCACAGTTTACCTTTGTTCCATAAGGAAAGCTTCATGCTTAAATGTACACCAAAACTCTGAATCCTAACCCCCTCCAATGCCATTTACTTCTTATTCTCCTTAAAGTGTGTAAGAATCTTACTGGTGCCTCAGGAGCTAGTGTCGTGGAGAACTTGGCTAAGTACAGTACATCATAGAAAGCACTGGTTAAAGTAGGTACTATAAACCTCTTATATGAAGCATCACTAACCATCATTATTCCTTGGTTCATTCCATGCATAGTTGGACCTATGTAATTCTTCGGATGAATATGTATCTGATGATATTAGGCTTACTTACAGTAACAGTGATAGAGGACACTTGCTGCTTGGTGGTCACTAAAGAGCAGTTATAAATGTACCATATGAATTCCAATTGCTGTCTACTGCGCTGTTTACTTTTTCTAGGTTGTAGAAGTCTCCAAGTGAAATTTATATTTGTGGCTTTGGCACAAATCTCAGTTTGTACCTTGTGAAATCTTACACAACTATTAGCATCTCTATGTCTTCATACATGTCCGTCTTTGCATCATTTCTGTGATGCTATCTTCAAGTTAAAGTCTTTCCTCATATGTATAGCTTCCAAAATTATTGCTCATTCGTTACCTCTTACTGCCCAGGGTTAATTATGATTTTAGCATCTTATTTAGACCTACCTAAGTAGAGTCAACACTTTTTAGAAAAAAGGAAGTGAGAAAGAGTTGGTGCCAGTGCAAAGCTATTGTTAAGAAGCATACAGTGAATTGAGGGCTTGGCCAACAAACTCTCCACTTCCTCTACCTGCTTGCAAGCCACTCTTAGAAGAATACAAGGAAAGCACCTACTGGGCTTCAGAGGGGCAGACATTTTAAGAATAAATGAAATTAATTACTATTTCAGTATCCCATAATGACCCCTATTAAAGAAAAGCAGATCAGAGAAATATATAAAAAAGTAGCTTAGAAGAAAACACAATTCTGGTTTGAAGAATAAAATACTCATTGCAAATTTGTTAATGCTAAGCCAGGGCTGTCATCCTTTGAGATATTAAGTTCTGAATAGAAATATAACAAAGAAAACTAAAGTATTGCATTCTAGACGGATTTATATTGGGTTGAGTATCAATGTAGAATTAACAATAAAGAGTCATTTTTATCCAAAGTGGATGAAAAATAATATATGGAGAGGTGGAATATGAAGGTGGCATAAGCATACATCATTTTCTTTCCCATTATTCTCTCATCTTCTTATAGTGATTTCTTAGCTAGATGGGAAATGGTAAACTTGCTACGTGATTAATGATGTTTTTATACTCAAAGAAGAAAAAAGGAAATAAAGTCTTGTCTTTACTTTATAAGGTTAAGAGAAAACTTCCAGGTTGAAAAAATAAAACAAACTAGCCTATAAAAAAGAATTAAATTTTGGTCCTTTTAATCCCCAAATAAATTTTTTATATTCATCAGTAGTTGCTAAATAAGCAGACTTTTAGGTCACTAATGTTCAAGAACTACTTGACTACTATTAGAATAACACTAGAAATATTAAACAATGTCTTTAAAAATGTGTTTATATTGATAATACTAACGCTGAGTAAAATTAGTCCTATAGTATAGTTGGGGTTTTATTTTATTATTAAGTCCACAGAGAGTTTTACTGCTTTGGGACTCCCTAGCAGACAGTAACGCATGTATGGTAGAGAGACTTTGTTCCTCATTTCACCCCAGAACACCGTAAGGTTTTAGCTTCATCAGGGTTTCAGTAAATTAGTGTTGGTAACTGAATTTAGCATGGGCATTCCTGATGCTACACAGCAAGTATAGTAGTAACCATAAAGAATATCAGCAAAAACAGAAAATGTATAGTAGTCAATTGCAACTACATTGGCAGTTGGATCCAAAAGAGATGGTATTGCCCAAAACATATGTCATGGTAGTAAATTACACATTACATAAGCAAATGTAAACTACTCCCTGGAAATGCCTAGACATTTCAGAGTGGTGTGGTCTTGCATTAGCATGTGGGACAATATCCAGGGAAATATAATGAATCATGATGATGATCCATTTTTAACTATGGAATGAGAGGTAATGCTTAGGTTATATCTATCTATCTATCTATCTATCTATCTATCTATCTATCTATGAGTCTTCAGGTTACAACCATCATCTATTTATGTATAGTTCCTCTTTTTTTCTTCTCCATTTTTATTCTTCTCCCTCTTCTCTTCTGAAAAATCCTGTCTTAGGTTTCCTAATTAGCTGACTTCTGTGAGGAATCAAGAAGAGATATAATCCAGATAGTGGGTCATCTAGGAAAAAGAAAAAAAGAAAGTGATATCTAGGACATTATTTGCCAGTCCAGAATATCCAAAACACTACCCATAATTTTACTACTAAACATTGTCAGCCATAAGTAAGCACACAGACATCTCTATACCAAATTTTAAAATTCCCATGGTGCACATGAAGAAAAAATAAGCTTCTAATAAGTTTTGGAAAAAAATAGCATTTAAATAACTTTCGGTATATAAACTTCTCAGTACTTACAGGGGAATTTGAAAAATAATTTATGTTAACTGTTTCTTAGGAAACAAGTATTCTCAAACCCCAGCTTTAATCCAGATAAAAAGCAGTGGCTTTGGGAGGCTTGAGTTTTTCTCTCCAATCATAACTTTACCATAGTTTAGATATCAGATTAAATCTGCCTGATTTTGTTTGTACATTAAATGATAATTTTTGTGTTAAGTTTGTAACATTTGAATTAAAATAATAATAATTGTTCAGAACTTTCAAAATTGTGCGATTATTTGAATAGAAGAGTATACGTTATGGGACATGAGTTAGATTAACTATTTATTTTACATTACACAATAATAATTAGAAAATATTTGCATGTGTTCTGTCAACTAACGGCAAAAGGGAAAAAATTATAATTTACTATGCCTTTAAATAGTATTTCCATTCACTAAGGAGACATCAGAATTGTATATAATATTTAAAGTGTATTCTAATAACTTTGAATGAACAATTTCTCAATATAAGCAGATAGTAGTATCACAGTTAAGCTCTATAAACATAAAATTATGAAAGATTGTCAACGGTTAATACATAGCTCAGAGAAGCAGATTAAGAGAAATGCAGTTCAGTTGTGTTGGGTTTATACTACAGTTTTGCTGACAGTTTGTTGTCTCTGTTTTGTTGTGATAAAGAATTACAACAGTTGTGCAAACTTACCCTCTGTATCTAGGCAATTTTTCATGAAAATGTCAATGTTGTCTACTACTTGCTTTTATTTCATGAATATACGTATTTTGTGGAAATATTTCAGAAAAGGCGGTATGAGTCAATCATACAAAATTTTCTTGTTGCAAGCCTACATCTTGAAAGTTTCAAGTGTTTCTTATTTTACGGAAGAAAAAGAGAAAACATAAATTATTACAAAACCTGAACTTTGTGTGGGTCAATATAAAATTTAAGGCAGCATCTACTCTAAGTCTGGAGGTCTCCAAGGATAAATCAGTGTTTCAGGCTGACCCATCATTCAGATACCCCATATAGTAAACATGGTTTCCAAGCCACCATTGCATGAGAAGAAAGATCTGGAGTGTCATGTACCTGGTCTTAAACCCGTGGTTCCCAGAAGTGACACATACCATTTATACTCTCAGCCCATTGGCCATAACTAGTCACCTGACCCAGACTAGCAAATGCAGGTAAGGACATAAATATTCCCTGAGTACTAGGACAGTACTCTTACAATGGAACTTATATATGAATTACCAAATCATTTTGATAAAATGCTGATGTTGTTGCAGTAGATCTGAGGTGTCAACTAAAATTCCACATTTTAACAACATCTTACGTGATGCTGATGCTTTTGGTGTAATCCACATTTTGAGTGGCAAGATTCCAGGTCATATATGTAGGAATTGAATTTTTGAGTCATGAAATGTGCACAAACAGTGTCAAATAATTTACGAAAGTCTTGGTACCAATTTATACACCTGAGGGTGATTTATAGATTTCTCATTGGTTCATATCCTCATTTAAAGTGCATTGTAGGCCGGGCGCGGTGGCTCACGCTTGTAATCCCAGCACTTTGGGAGGCCGAGGCGGGCGGATCACGAGGTCAGGAGATCGAGACCACGGTGAAACCCCGTCTCTACTAAAAATCCAAAAAATTAGCCGGGCGTGGTGGCGGGCGCCTGTAGTCCCAGCTACTCGGAGAGGCTGAGACAGGAGAATGGCGTGAACCTGGCAGGCGGAGCTTGCAGTGAGCCGAGATCGCACCACCGCACTCCAGCCTGGGCGACAGAGCAAGACTCTGTCTCAAATAAAAAAAAAAAAATAAATAAAGTGCATTGTAATAACTTTGAATGAACAGTTTCCCTGGGTGATTTCAGACATCTTCATTTTACCAATTTAAATGACATAAAATTGAATCTAATTGTAAACTTAATTTTTATTTCCCTGACCACTAAACTTTTGTTTCATTTCATATATTGGTTTGCTGCTTGTGTTCTCTATTTAAAGTGAGAGTTTGTGTTGATCTTAGGTTGTAGTTCCCTGAACTAGAGAGGATTCACACAGTGGTATTTTATGAGGAAGTGTTTCTGTGATACAATTATCAGTATAGCTGTGGGATGCAGAAGAGAGCAATGAACATTCATGCCACTACAATCAATTACTCTGTTAAGGGGTTCCGCTGGAACAACGCAGTTTCTCAGTTAATTTCTACTTCCCATTTAGATAAGCTAAACCAAACTATTCAAACTTCCTCTATAAAAAGTCTCATATGTTGGCTCTTGGGAATGAAGGCATACCAGCAAATGTATGCACAAAAAACGACAGAGGGATATGAGAGGATATTGACATAATAACACAAGGATTCTTCTCCCATTTTCTATTCAATTGTTTATCTTGGACTTCTTGATTATGCAGATTGCGGATTGTGACTCTTTCTCTTATCTTTGTGTTTCAGTGTCTTCTCAAAGATAGTAGTTTGTGTTTTCACCTTTAATAGATATTTTGATGAATTTCTTAATTTTATTGCAGTCAAATTTATCAACATTTAAAAATGATTATTGCTTACTGTGTATTCTATAAGATGCACAATACATATCAAGCAAAATACATAAAAGTAAGCTGTTCTTATGGAAAAAATAATATTTGGGACTGGCTCAATTGTGGAGTGAGGAAACTAATATTCAAGTTTGAAAATTTTAAATTATGGAGTGTAATATATTTTGTAAAACTGTTGCTTACAATGTATTGTAATGCACGTCTTGTGCCTAGTGAGTCTGTAGCACTGTGGGAAGTGAGTGAGAAGAATTGTGGTGCTTTGGCTAGTATATGCATTTTGCAAAGTATTCTTAGAAATAAATGAGCTCATATAAGATTTAGCTTATTTTCAAGTGTACTGACAGGACTGGTAGACAGAATTCAGAGATCAAGGTCTCCATAGAAATAGGAAAACCCATCTCTGCCACAAAGATCAAATTAAAAATGTGGCCTTTCCACGTATTATTTCTAATGGATTTATAGTTGTTAACAATAATGCGAGAGACAGAGGGGCATGCAGGCCAAGCCAAAAAAATAGATTGAACGTGAAATTTATTTCAATAAAAAAATTTTGGATGAAGTTTCTGGTACATGAAACTGATAAGAAGAAAGTAGACATAAAGCCCCCTATATTTAGAGATAAATATATTGCCAAAGACACAATAAACCTGTTCTAAACAACAACAACAACAACAACAACAAAAGAAAACTTGGGCTATTCAAGAATTCAAGACAAAAGCAACACTTAGGCTCCTAAACTTGCAACAGAAAGAAATAGTCCATGAAAGCTGCTCAACGCCTAATTCAAATATGGCCATAAAAGGTAGATTGAAAATCCTACTAAAAGAAAAAAGCATTACTTTAAAAAAGCCTAATTTGACCAAAATAAAAAATAGAATCATTTGTAATAAAAGGTATATTGAAACTAATAATTTGACAAACTATTAAACATAAATGCATACATAAGAAACCAGAATGAAGAGCTTAATAATTTATACAGTGTGCAGTACACAAACAAAAATAAATATTTACAGTAATTTTACTCTTAATCTGTGGGGAATACATTCCAAGACCCCCAGTAAATGCACAAAACAACAGATAGTACTGAACACTGTATATACTATGGTTTTTTAATACATGAATACCTATGATAAAGTTCAATTTACAGATTAGTCACCATAAGAGAAAAACAAGAAAAAATAAAAAATATAATAGTTATAAAAATATACTAAATAAAAATAATGTGAATGTGGTCTCTCCTTACATATAATATATATAATAATTTATATGTAATTAATATATTATATGCATATGTATCTTTGTATTGTTCTCACCTATTTTTGAACTGTGCTTGTCTGAGGGTAACTGAAACACCACAGAAAGCTAAATCACAAATAGGGGAGGGATGACTGTAACAAGAACAATTAAGAAATAAGTACGGGATGAAAAATTCAACAAATGTTGAATATACATTACAGCAAGAGGGGTCCCACAACTTTGACAAATTAGTGAGTTTTTAAACAGACAAAGCCTGAGCAATTTCTACTACTGATTCAATAAATACGCAAATCCTCAGATTTAGGGAGTCCAAATGTCCTACACTGCAATACTATAAAGAAATCTATACTGATATTTCTTCTAGCTAAAGAACGTTAGAAAAAAAATATTAAAAGCGAAAGCATGTGACAAAAAGAGGAATTTCTGGCACTCCCTATCCATGCCCAGAGACACTGAGCAGGTGGGAGGGCAAATAGCTAAATCCCAATACAAAAAGCAATCGCCTAAGGAGCACACTTCTTTGTCCAAAGTGGAGGAGAGGCCGAGTTTTAATAACTACCTGGAAAGGGTAGCTTCTGATAAGCCTGAGATACCCCTGCCAGAGGAAAGACCCCTGATGGCATTTGGTTCTTTAAATATATTTCATTTCTTTGTTGATATTTTTATTGTAATCTTTGTTTCAAGTTCATCATAATTTCTCATTCAAAAATTTGAACAATTTTTCGATAACATACTTTTCCTGGTAATTCTAACAACTGTGTCATCTCTTTATTGGTGTCTTTTAATTGCTTGCACTTATGGATAGACTGAGTAATTTTAAATTGCAACCTGGAGATTTTGAATATTATATTCTGAGGCATTAGGTCTTGTTTCCATCCTATACAGAATGCTAATATTTTGTTTTAACAGGCAATTGACATATATTTGGTTCAGGCTGTGAGTTCTTATCCACCTTCTATGGACTGTGGTTCAAACGTCAATTTTGTTTTCAAAGCCACTGTATTGTTTATATGATCTGTCACACGTATTCATTGCCTAGTTGTCAGTCTCCACCTGAAAATAAGATCTATGTGTTAGTTCTCAAAAAACATGGCAAGAAAATTCAGATTTTACCCATGAATTAGTCTTAGGCAAGTTCAGGATTTTAAAAACAGCTTTGTGGGCCTGCTTTCCCAAAGTCCTCCCTCTCCTTTACATTCAGTTTCTCTTGGTCTCCCAGTTTCGGAACTCTGACCAAAAACCATCCACTTCTGATATTATGTTGCATTCAGGCCATGTGGCAAGATGGCAGGGAGGTACTAAAAATAATTCAATAAGGTTTGGCCCAGCCACCTTGTAGCCACTGAATCTCTTCTGCCCTGTCAGTGTTTTCTTAGTGTTTTGACTTCTGCACACCCTTCATCAGCTGTGGTAACCTCCCAAGGAGTACATGGAAAGTGAGGAATGAGACTAACACAGGGTATATTATTGAGAATGATGCATGTGCTGAGGAGAATAATGTTTATTCTGCAGCCATTGAATGAAATGTTCTGTAAATATCCATTAGCTCCCTTTGGTCTATAGTGCAAATTCATTGCAATGTTTCTTTGTTGATTTCCGTCTGCATAATCTGTCCAGTGCTGAAAGTGGGGTATTAAAGTCTCCAGCTATTATTGTATTGGCATCTATCTTCTTTTTTGGCTCTAATAATATTTTGTTTGTATATCTGGGTGTTCCTGGACCAAACTGAGGGCTGGGCTGCTATTTCTCGTGGCCCAGTAATGAGATGCAGGTGAACTGGGGAGAAAAAGAGTAAGAAGAGTTTTTGTTTTCTGCAACTGGTTACGGGGAGAAGGCCTGGAAATTATCACCAGATCAACTCAAAATTACAAAGTTTTCCAGAGCTTATATACCTTCTAAGCTACTATGCCTACATGTAAGTGTGTGTTCATCTAAAGACATAAGTGATTAATTTATTTTAACCTGTAACTAAGGCCTGAGTCTTGAAGACCTTCTTCTGGAGGCTCAGTAAATTTACTTAATCTTAATGGGTCTAGGTGCTGGGGTGATTACCCTTATCTTATGTCCTATAAATCATAAAGGTTTGGGGAGTTCCTTTAGACCCCAATAAACTTATTTGTGGAGGCCTGGGGAGTTTCTTCATCCCCCCAATAAAACTCGTTTCATCCTAAAAGGGTCCTGTTAAGAATTCCTTCATTATCTTGTAATGCTTCAGGGCCCAGGAAAAGCCTAGGCAAAACTCTTCGTGGGCTCTTTGTTACAGTCCAGGCTTTGTACAAGGGCACTGGCTCAATCAGCTTTAAATATTTAACCTGTTGCTCAGTAAGTGCTGGGACAATTGTAATGGAGGCCTGAATTAATGAGACCTGGCTGGCCACAATGGTGCTCCATTGTTGAGTGAATATATAATTGTTATATCCTCTTTCTGAATTGCCTTCTTTATCATATATAATACCTACTTTTACTCTTGTTATAGTTTTTGTAATGAATTGTATTTTGTCTGACATAAGTATAGCTACTATTGTTCTTTTTTGGTTTCTGTTGGCATGGAATTTTTTTTTTCATCTCTTTAGTTTCAGACCATATGTGTCTTTAGAGTAAAGTGTGTTTCTTGTAGGAAACAGATCATTAGGATTTTTTTTTAATCCATTCATCCACTCTATGTCTTTTTATTGTTTAGTCTATTTACATTCAATGTTATTGTTGATAAGTAAAGACTTACTCCTACCATGTTGTTATTTGTTTTCTGGTCTTTTCTTCCTTCTTTCCTTCATTTCTGTCTTCCTTTATTAAAGGTAATTTTCTCCAGTCATATGTTTAATTTCTTCCATTTTATTTTTTGTGTATCCATTGCATTTTTTTAATTTGAGGCTACAATGAGGCTTGCAAATAATATCTCATAACCTATTATTTCATACTTCAGTCATTTAACACTGATTTCATAAATAAGCAATAAGAAAACTAATAAAAACTCGATGCTTCAACTTCATCTCCCCTACTTTTTTTGTCTCTATTCTTATATTATTATACTCTTTATGCCTTTTACATTTGTTTTAGTTATAATTTTTGATAAGTTTATCTTTTATTCTTTCAACCGAAGGATATGAGTAGTTGACACACCATAATTACAGTGTTATAATATTCTGTGTTTTTTCTGTGTACTTACTATTACCAGTGACTATGGTCACTTTTCTTGCAGATTAAATGAATAAGACCCTTTAACATTTCTTTTAGGACAGGTTGGTGTTGATGAAATCCCTCAGCTTTTGTTCATCTGGGAAATAATTTCTCCTTCATGTTTGATGGATATTTTCACTGGATATACTATTCTTAGATTTTTTTCCTTTTTTTTTGTTGTTTTTTTTTTTTTTTTGAGACGGAGTCTTGTTCTGTCACCAGACTGGAGGGCAGTGGCGCAATCTCGGCTCACTTCAACTTCCACCTCCCGGGTACAAGCCATTCTCCTGCCTCATCCTCCTGAGTAGCTGGGATTACAGGAGCACCCCACCACGCCCAGCTAATTTTTGTATTTTTAGTAGAGACGGGTTTCACCATGTTGGCCAAGATGATCTCGATCTCTTGACCTCGTGATCTGCCTGCCTTGGCCTCCCGAAGTGCTGGGATTACAGGCGTGAGCCACCGTGCCTGGCCCTCATATTTTTTTTCTCTTTAGCACTTCAATATGTCATACCACTCTCTGCTGGTCTGTAAGCTTTCCACTGAAAAGTCTGCTGATAGACATATTGGAGTATCATTGTATGTTATTTATTTATTTTCTCTTTCCGTTTTTGGAATCCTTTCTTTGCCCTTGACATTTGGTTGGTTGATTATTCAATGTTTGAAAGTAGTCTTATTTGGATTACATCTGCTTGGTGTTCTGTAACCTCCTTGTGCTTTAATATTGATGGGTTTCTCTAGGTTTGGAAAGTTCTCTGTTATTATCCCTTTGAATAAACTTTCTACCTCTATTTCTCTCTCTATGTCCTCTTTAAGGCCAATAACTCTGACATTTGCCCTTTTGAGGCTATTTTCCAGATCCAGTGGGCACACTTTCTTCTTTTGGATTCTCTTTTCTTTTGGCTCCTCTGGGCATGTATTTTAAAATCACCTTTTAGCTCACTAATTCTTTCTTCTGCTTGATCAGTTCTCCTTTTAAGAGACTCTGAAGCATTCTTCAACATAACTGAATTTTATAGCTTCAAAATTTCTGTTTTATTCTTTTTGTTTTAATATCTTTTTTAAATTTATATGATAGAATTCTGAATATCTTCTCTGTGTGTGTTATCTTGAATTTCATTGAGCTTCAACAAAACAACTATTTTGAATATTTTGTTTGAAAGGTCACATATCTCTGTTTCTCCTGGATTGGTCATTGGTGTCTTGATATTTGTGAATATTTATCAGTGTCTGGGCATTGAAGTGTTAGGTATTTATGTAGTCTTCACAGTCTAAGCTTGTTTGTACCCATCCTTCTTGGGAACAATTCCCAAGTATTCAAAGGGACTTGGATGTTGTGATCTAAGTCTATGATCAGTGAAGCTGTATTTGCATTAATAGGCACTCCAAGCCCAATAACACTGTGGTTCTTGTTGACTAAATGAGTACCACCTTAACGGTCTTGGGAAAGATGAGAGAGAATTCTCTGAACTACCAGGCAGAGTATATTGTTCATTTCCCTTACTTTCCTCCAAACAAATGGAGTCTCTCTCTCTCTCTCTTTCTCTCTCTCTCTCTGTGTGCGTGTGTGTGTGTGTGTGTATGTGTAGGTGTGTGGAGTTGCGGAAGGAGTGCCACAAGCAACACTGTGGCCACAACCACTGGGACTATGCTGAGTCAGAACCAAAGCCAGCACAGCACTAGGTCTTTCACCAGGTCCACAGTGGTCACTGCCTGGCTGACATTTATGTTCAATCAAGGGCCAAGGGCTCTACTATTAAGTGGTGAATTCAACCAAGTATGTCTCCTTCCTTTCTGGGCAGTGCATCACCCCCACAACCTGCTTGGGTTCAGAGATATCATCTAGGAATCAGAGCCTGGATTTGGGAATCTTAGGAATCGACCTGGTGCTCTATTCTACTGTGACTGACCTGGCACCCAAGCCACAAGACAAAGTTCTTCCCACTCTTCCCTCTTCTCTCCTAAAGCAGAGGAATCTCTCCCAATGACCGCCATCACCCCAGGCCTATGGCAAATACTGCCTGGCTATCACAGATGTACACTCAAGGAACAAGGACTCTTCCATCAGCTTGTGGTGAATATTGCAAGGCCAGAGTATCCCCCTGCAGTAAAGTGGGCTCTCCTGTGGCCCAGTGAGAGACTGCAAATGCCATCTAGGAGCCAAGGCCTGGAATCAGGAGTCAGATTTTTTGTGGCCCATCATGTTTCTAGATGTGTCATCCAGGAGCTAAGGCTGGGAAACAGGTCCTTGTGACTGGTGCCGTACCCTACTGTGTCTGAGCCAGTATCAAGAGGCAAGACAAAATTCTCCCCACTCTTCTCTCTCTTCTCCTCAAGTGGGGGAAGGGATCTCTCAGAACCTCTTTGAAAATCATTGTTGTACTTTCCTTAATACATTGCTATATAGCACACATGATTCTCATAATTTCTGGCATAGCAATAAAAATAATTTGATATTTTGCCTAAAAGTATTAGTAACATTTAGAAACCTTGATGGAGTTTCCACATGAACAAAGGTTTCATTTTAAAAGTTCGATAAATTGGTTAATATTTGAACCATCATAAAAAGCTCTACCAAATGTCACAATAGGTAACAGCATATACTTCACCTAAGATCATGAATAATGGTTTTGGTGTACAATTATAAATATACTTTTGGTTTATATATATATATCTTTGCCCTTACATTTATGTAATGCATTCCTATAGTCTGTTTTTTTTTTCCCTGTTGGTCCAATTTATAATTTTATACTTGTGACAAACCAAGACTGTACCAGAAAATAGAATACACTTTCCTCTACTAAAAAGTAATTGGTAGTTAGTGATATTCTACACTATACAATATTCTACACTAACAATCAGTTAGTGATATTCTACACTATAATATTAAAATAAAAAATATCAATACTTTTTTGTCTTGTGTTGTTGTCAGTGAGCTTTGAGAAAGAATGTGAAAAACATGGAAAATCTGTGGAATGCTAAGGAATTCCCACTTAACAAAGCTGAAGGTCACCACATTTGACAAAAAATAAGAAAAGATCTAATATATAAAGAAAAACTATCATGGCCCAGGATATAAACTCAAAGTGTACTTATGACACAAAATATTTTTTGAATTTATTTTAATGTCAAGTGTGAAGCAAACTGTCTTATTTTGAAGCACAATGGCTATAGACACTAACAGGATAAGAGTGATACTTTGGAGTTTTTCTGTAGAGTAAGGTTGATTATATTTCAGCATTTAGAAAGATATTTAGTTCTGCAATTAAAATTCATTGTAGATTTTATGTATGTGTTGAGGAACAAAAGAATAAATTGCAGGGCTCTGGATGTCAAAAAATTTCTTAGAGTTTCTCAAGATCTAGAAATCATGCTGCATACTCACCTGTAGACATAAGCAGAGAGAAAATTTGACATTGGGGTCACAGTCTAAGAAACAAATGTCATCTTCCTCAATTTGTAAAAGATATTATTAAGTATGTAATATAAATAGTAAAACTGCATCAGCACAGAATGAGAAAATGTCAATTTTCATCCTGGACACAAAGCAAGTTGTAAATAAATGTTTGTTAAATTACTACATGACTGAATGAATAAATATAGTTATGGGAAATAGTAACATGAGATATATTTTTCTTTTTTAAATTTTTAATTTTTGTGGGTACAAACTAGGTGTATATATTTGTGGGGTACAAGAGATGTTTAATATAGGCATGAAATGCATAATAAAATTATGGTAAGTGTGGTATCTATTCTGTAAAGCATGTATCCTTCGTGTTACAAAAGATCCAATTTTACTTTATTTAAAAATGTACAATTAAGTTATTATTGACTATAGTTACCCTGTTGTTCCATAAAATAGTATGTCTTATTCATTCTTTTAAACTTTTTTTCCCCGTTTACCATCTCCACTTCCCCCAGACCACCCACAAGCCTTCTCAGCCTCTGGTAATCATCCTTCTGCTTTCTATGTCAATGAGTTCAATTATTTTGATTTTTACAACCCACGAATAAGAGAGAACATGCAATGTTTGTCTTTCTGTGTTGGGCTCATTTCACTTAACTTAATGACTTTCAGTTAAATGCATGTTGTCACAAATGACTGGATCTCATTCTTTTTTATGGCTGAATAGTATTTCATCGTGTATAAGCATCACATTTTCTTTATCTAGTTATCCATTGGTGGACAATCAGTTGCTTCCAAATCTTGGCTATTTTGAATAAATAGTGTTGTGATAAATATAGGAGTGCAGATATCACTTCAGTATACTGATTTCCTTTCTTTGGGGTATATACTCAGCAGTGGGATTGCTGAACCATATGGTAGTTCTGTGTTTAGAGTTTGAGGAATATCCAAACTGTTCTCTATAGTAGTTATACTAATTAACATTCTCACCTACAGTGTACAAGGGTTCTCTTTTCTCCACACTCTCACCAGCATTTTTTATTGCCTTTCTTCTGGATAAAAATCATTTTAACTGGCAACCATTGTCTTCCACAATGGTTGAACTAATTTACACTCCCACCAAAATGAAGACAAAAAGAGGAAAAAAGCAAAATAGCTACAAGACAGACAGAAAACAACAAAATGGCTATAATAAGTCCTTCCCTGTCAGCAATTGCTTTAAGTGTAGATGGATAGAACCACCCAATGAAAAGAGGAATGCAATGAATTTTTAAAATCCAATGATACATTGCTTACAAGAGATTTACTTTAGATTTAAAGACACATGTATTGAGAATATTTGTAAATAGAATACAAAAAAAATAAGAACACACATAGACTGAAAGTGAAAGCATAGAAGAAAGGTACAGTATGCAAATGGTAGCCAAAAGGGAGCAGGAGTGGCCATACTTATACCAGACTAAATGGACTACAAACTTTAAGTCAAAAACTCTCACAAGAAATAAAGAAGACATTTATATATATATGTATTTATATATGTGTGTCTATATATATATTTACATATATGTGTGTGTATATATATACACATATACACATATATATACATAAACACACATACTCATATACATATATATAAGGTTTATTAACCAGGAAGATAAATTATATATATATGTATATATGTGTGTGTGTGTGTGTGTGTGTGTACCCTATAACAGTGCACCCAAATATATGGAACAAACATTGACATAAATGAAGGGAGAAATAGACAGTGATAAAATAATAACAGGAGACTTTAACGCTCCACTTTCAATAATGGATGGAACATTTGTATAGACTATAAATAGAGAACATGAACAATATATAGATCAAATGGCCCTAACAGACATATACAGAACATTTCACCCAACAGCAATAGAATACACATTCTTCTCAAGCGCACATGAAACATTTTTCAAGATAGAGCACATTTGAGGTTACAAAACAAGTCTTAAAAGATTCAGGAGATTTAAATTATACCACGTGCTTTTCTAACCATAATAGAATGAAACTAGAAGTAAATAGCAGAAGAAAAACTGGAAACTTCACAAATATTTGGTAATTAAGCATTATTGAACAAGGAGTGATTCAAAGAAGGAATCAAAAGTGAAATTAGAAAACATTTTGAAGCAAATGAAAAAAAAACTTGCCAAAATATATAGAATGCAGCAAAATCAGTACTAAAAGGGAAGTTCATAGTGTTAAATGCTTACTTCTTTAAAAGGAAGAACTATCTCAAATAAACAACCTAACTTTGCACCTCAAGGAACTAGTAAAAGAAAAAGAAAGATAAACAATAGCAGAAGAAAGGCAATAATAAAGATTAGAGTCGAAGTGAATAAATAAATAGAAAACACTAGAAAAAAATTAAATCTAAGTGTTATGTTTTGAAAATATCAGAGAAAATAGATACACTTTCAGCTAGAATAAAAAAAATGAGGGCGAAGACTCAAGTAAAAAAAATCAGTAATGAAATAGGAGACAACTAATCCCACAAGGAAAAAAATGATCCTAAGAAACTACTGGAAAGCATTATACAACAATAAATTTGACAGCCTAGAAGAAATACGTATATCTCTAGAAATATACAAACCACAATGACTAAACCATGAAAATAGTCTGAACTAGAAGATTGAATCATTCATCAGAACACTACCAACAAGAAAGAGCCGAGGACAACATGGCTTCACAGGTGAATTCAACCTAATATTTAAAGAATTAACAACAATTCTCTAGTTTAAGATTCTCCCACAAATTTGAAAAGGATGGAAATCTTCTACACTCAATTGATAAAATCAGTATTACCCTGATGCCAAAGACAAAGATACTATAAGAAAGAGGAGCTACAAGCCAATATCCCTAACGAACATGGATATAAAAATTCTAGAAAACCAAATTCCACAGCATATTAAAAGGATTCTACACCATGATCAAGCAAAATGTATCACTGGGATATAAAAATGTTTCAACATATGAAAATCAAACAACGTAATACAACACATTAGAAGAAAGAAGGATGAAGATCACATGATCATTTTAATAGATACAGAAAAAGCATTTGATAAAACACAAAAGCCATTTAAGTTAAATACTAACAATATAGAGAAAAAAGAAATTTTCTCAACACAATAAAGGCTATTTATAAAAAATCCACAACTAATATTATACTTACTCATGAAAGACTGAAAGTTTTTCCTTATGATCAGGAACAAAAGAATAGCAACCAAAGGATGTCCATATTTGTCACTTCAATTCAGCACAATAATATGAAGTCTAGCTAGAGCAATTGGCAAGAAAAATAAATAAAGGCATTTACATCAAAATGAGGAAAGTAAAATTATCTCTGTTCAAAGATGACATGATCTTATATATGTAAAATTCTAAAATTCCACATAAAACTTGGAAAAACTAATAAATTCAGAAACTGTGCAGAATATAAAATCAACCTACAAAAAGTAGCTACATTTATGAATACTAGCAACAAAAATAGGTAAATAAAATTAAGAAAACAATCCACTTTACACCAACACCAACAAGAATAAAAACCTAGAAATAAATTTAACCAAGGAGGTAAAACATTTGTACAGTAAAAACTATGAAATATTGCTGAAGAAAACTAAAATGACACAAATGAATGAAAAGACATCCTATGTTCATGGGTTAGAAGAATTAATATTGTTAAAATGCCTTATGCTACCAAAAGCAATTTACAGATTCAATGCAAATTCTATAAAAAACCTAATGTTTTTCAATAGGACTCATTTGTTTTTCACAAAAATACAAAAAAATAATAATTCATGTGGAACCACAAGGGATGCTAAATAACCAAAACAATTTTGAGAAAGACCATAGATGAGGGTTTCAAACTTTCTGATTAAAAGATATATTACAAATCAGTAGGAATCAAGACCATATGATGTTGGCATAAACACGGACACTTGATAATTGAAATAAAACAAAGAGCTCCAAACTAAATCCACGGATATACTGTAAAACTATCTTTAACAAGGGTGCCAAAACTACACAATGGTGAAAAGATATCTCTTAAACAAATGGTGCTGGGATACCGGATAGCTACTTAAAAAAAAGTTGGACCGGCCAGACACGGAGGCTTACGCCTATAATCCCAGCACTTTGGGAGGCCGAGGCGGGCAGATCACCTGAGGTCAGGAGTTTGAGACCAGCCTCAACATGGAAAAAGCCCGTCTCTACAAAAAATACAAACTTAGCCAGGCGTGGTGGTGCATGCCTGTAATCCCGGCTACTCGGGAGGCTGAGGCAGGAGAATTGCTTGAACTCGGGAGGCGGAGGTTGCGGTGAGCAGAGATCGCGCCATTGCACTCCAGCCTGGGCAACAAAAGGGAAACTCCGTCTCAAAAAAAAAAAAAAAAAAAAGTTGGACCATTATTATAATCTCTGAAATAAAAACATAGATAAAAATCTTTATAATACTGGCCTCGACAATGAATTTCTTGGATCTAACAGAAAAAGTACAGGCAGAAAAATTTTTTAAAAATTGGGACTATATCAAACCACAAAGCTCCATATAGCATAAAAAATAAGCAGCAGAGTGAAAAGGCAACGGACAGAATGGGAGATAATATTTGCATATGATGTATTTGATAAAAGATTAATATGCAAAGTATAAAAACTCCTAAAAATCAATAGCAAAATCCAAATAATCCCATTTAAAATGAGCAAAGTACTTGGATATTTATTTCTTCAAAAAGAACATGTAAATGACCAAGTTTATAAAAAGATGTTAAACATTACTAATTCCTAGGGTCTGAATATTTATGTCTCCCTAAAGTTCATATGTTAAAATTCTCCCACCCAAATTGATGGTATTAGGAAGTGGGAAGTTTAGGAGGTGATTAGGTCATGGGGGTGAAACCCTCATGAGTGAGATTAGTGCCCTTATAAAAAGAGTCCTGGGAGAAACCACTCACCCCTTCTTCCTTGTAAAGACAGAGAGAAGTCAGTAGTCTATAACCCAAAAGAGGGCCATGACCAGGACCTGACCATGCTGGCACTTGGATCTCAAACTGCAGTCTCTAGAACAGTAAAGAATTAATTGATAATGTTTATAAGCTATCCAGTTTGTGATATTTTGTATACCAGTCCAAATGGACTATGACCCTAATCACCAGGGAAATGCAAATCAAAATTGTAATAACTGGTAGAGCCATCAAATGCACACACTTGGTGAATGCCTACCCGCCAAGACCTAATATCTGGCCTTCCTGGAGCCCCCCACCCTCAGCAAAGCCACACCACTGCCTCCACAAATACCCACAGTCTAAGCAATCGAGATACCTGTAGACACTGCGGACATTGGTTAAAGCCAAAGAAATCACACAGAGACTACACTACTGTGCATACCCAGAATTAAAGCCAAAGCACCCTACCCAGCTGACACTATAGAACAAACTTACAGGAAAATGTCTTTTCCTGTGAAAGTTACTCCACAAAATTGAAAGAGGCAAATGCTTCATCAAGTGTGCAGACATCAACATAGTTACAAAAGAAATATAAAAAAGTAAGAAAACATAATATCTCTAAAGAAATATAACCACTTTCCAGTAACAGACACTTCAAAACAAGGTACCTATAAAATACTTGAAAGGCAATGCAAAATAATGATCTTAAGAAAACTCCGTGAGATACAAGAGAATACAAATAAACAATTCATTGAAACCAGGTAAATAATTCATGACATGAATGAGAATTTATGCAAAGAGATATAAATCATAGGAAAGACCCAAAAGAAATCTTAAAGCTAAATAATTCAATAGATAAAAAATACAATAAAAAGCATGAATAGACTAGATAAAGCAGAAAAAAAAAATGTCTGAATTTGAAAATGTCTTTTGAAATATCCCAGTCAGATGAAAAATAAAGTAAAAAGAATGAAGAAAGCCTATAAGACTCATGGGACAATATTAAGCAGACAAACCTAACCATGACCCTCAAGGAAATACAAATGCAAGAACAGACCAAACCCAAAACTAGTAAAAGGAAAGAAATATTGAATAAGAGAGCAGAAATAAATGAAATATAAATTTGAAAAATAAATACAAAATATAAATAAAACAATTTTTAAATGGTAAATTTAACAAACCATTTGCTAAACTAAGTGAGAAAAAAGATAGAAAACCCAAATAATTTGGACCAAGTGGACCCAATAGACATCTACAGAACTCTCCACCCCAATCAAGAGAATATACATTCTTCTCAGCACTACATAGCACTTATTCTAAAATTGACCACATAATTGGAAGTAAAACACTTTTCAGCAAATGCAAAAGAATGGAAATCATAACAAACAGTCTCTCAGATCACAGTGCAATCAAATTAGAACTCAGGATTAAGAAACTCACTCAGAACTGCACAACTACATGGAAACTGAACAACCTCCTCCTGAATGAATACTGAGTAAATGAAACAAAGGCAGAAATAAACTTCTTTGAAACCAATGAGAACAAAGACACAATGTACCAGAATCTCTGGGACACAGCTAAAGCAGTGTTAAGAGGGGAACTTATAGCACTAAATGCCGATATCAGAAAGCAGGGAAGATCTGAAATCAACACCCTAGCATCACAATTAAAAGAACTAGAGAAGCAAGAGCAAACAAATTCAAAAGCTAGCAGAAGACAAGAAAGAACTAAGATCAGAGCAGAACTCAAGAAAATAGAGACACGAAAAACACTTAAAAAAATCAATGAATCCAGGAGGTGTTTTTTGAAAAGATTAACAAAATAGACCACTAGCTAGACTAATAAGAAAAGAGAGAAGAATCAGACACAATAAAAAATGATAAAAGGGATATCACCACTGATCCCATAGTAATACAAACTACCATCAGAGAATACTATAAACGCCCTATACAAATAAACTAGAAAATGGAGAAGAAATGGATAAATTCCTGGACACATACACCATCCAAAGAATAAACCAGGAAGAAGTCCTTGAATAGACCAATAACAAGTTCTGAAATTGAGGCAGTAATTTATAACCTGCAAACCAAAAAAAGCCCAAGACCAGATGGATTCACAGCCAAATTCTACCAGAAATACAAAGAGGAGCTGGTACCATTCCTTCTGAAACTATCCCAAACAACAGAAAAAGAGAGACTCCTCCCTAATTCGGTTTATGAAGCCAGCATCATCTGGATACCAAAACCTGGCAGAGACACAACAAAAAAAGAAAATTTCAGACAAATATCCGACGAACGTTGATGTGAAAATCCTCAATAAAATACTGGCAAACCGAATCCAGCAGCACATCAAAAAGCTTATCCACCACAATCAAGTTGGCTTCATCCCTGGAATGCAAAGCTGGTTAAACATATGCAAATCAATAAACATAATCCATCACATACACAGAATCAATGACAAAAACCATATGATTATCTCAATAGATGCAGAAAAGGCCTTCAATAAAATTAAACATCCCTTCATGCTAAAAACTCTCAATAAACGCAGTGTTGATAGAATATATCTCAAAATAATAAGAGCTATTTATGACAAACCCATAGCCAATATACTGAATGGCAAAAGCTGCAAGCATTCCCTTTGAAAACCAGCACCAGACAAGGATGCCCTCTCTCACCACTCCTATTCAACATAGTATTGGAAGTTCTGGCCAGGGCAATCAGGCAAGAGAAATAAATAAAGGGTATTAGGAATAGAGGACCTCAAATTGTCTCTGTTTGCAAATGACTTGATCTTATATTTAGAAAACCCCATTGTTTCAGCCCCCAAAATACTTAAGCTGATAAGCAACTTCATGAAAGTCTCAGGATACAAAATCAATGTGCAAAAATCACAAACATTCCTATACACCAATCATAGACAAGCAGAGAGCCAAATCATGGGTGAACTCCCATTCACAATTGCTACAAAGACAGTAAAATACTTAGGAATACAACTTACAAGGGACATGAAGGACCTCTTCAATTAGAAGTATAAACAAATAGAAAAACATTCCAGGCTCATGGATAGGAAGAGTCAATATCATAAAATTGGCCATAGTGTCCAAAGTAATTTATAAATTTAATGCTATTCATATCAAGCTACCATTGACTTTCTTCACAGAATTAGTAAAAACTACTTTAAATTTTATACGGAACCAAAAAAGAGCCCATATAGCCAAGACAATCCTGAGCAAAAAGAACAAAGCTGGAGGCATCATGCTACCTGACCTCAAACTATACTACAAAGTTACAGTAACCAAAACAGCATGGTACTGGTACCAAAACAGGCATATAGACCAATGGGAAAGAACAGAGACCTCAGAAATAACACCACACATCTACAACCATCTGATCTTTGACAAACCTGACAAAGACAAGCAATGGGGAAAGGATTCCCTATTTAATAGATGGTGCTGGGAAAACTGACTAGCCATATGCAGAAAACAGAAACTGGACCCTTCCTTATACTTTATACAAAAATTAACTCAAGATGGATTAAAGATTTAAATATAAAACCGCAAACCATAAAAACCCTAGAAGAAAACCTAGGCAATACTATTCATGACATAGGCACAGGCAAAGAATTCAGGACTAAAACACCAAAAGCAATTGCGATAAAAGCCAAAATTGACAAATGGGATCTAATTAAACTAAAGAGCTTCCACACAGCAAAAGAAACTATCATCAGAGTGAAGAGGCCATCTACAGAATGCGAGCAAATTTTTGCAATCTATCCATCTTCCGAAGGTCTAATATCCAGAATCTAGAAAGAATTTAAACAAATACATAAGAAAAAAAAAACATTGAAAAGTGTGCAAAGGATATGAACAGACACTTCTCAAAAGAAGACATTTATGCAGTCAACAAACATATAAAAAAAAGCTCATCCTCACTGGTCATTAGAGAAATACAAATCAAAATTACAATGAGATACCATCTCGCACCAGTTAGAATGGTGATTATTAAAAGGTCAGGAAACAACAGATTCTGGTGAGGCTGTGGAGAAATAGGAAAGCTTTTACACTCTTGGTGGGAGTGTAAATTAGTTCAACCATTGTGGAAGACAGTGTGGCAATTCCTCAAGGATCTAGCACCAGAAATACCATTTGACACAGCAATCCCATTACTGGGTATATACCCAGAGGATTATAAATCCTTCTACTATAAAGACACATGCACACGTATGTTTATTGCAGCACTATTTACAATAGCAAAGACTTGGAACCAACCAAAATGCCCATCAGTGATAGACTGGATAAAGAAAATGTGGCAAATACGTACCATGGAATACTATGCAACCATAAAAAAGAATGAGTTCATGTCCTTTGCAGGGATGTGGATGAAGCTGGAAGCCATCATTCTCAGCAAACTCACACAGGAACAGAAAACCAAACACTGCATGTCCTCACTCATAAGTGGGAGTTGAACAATGAGAACACATGGACACAGGGAGGGGAACATCACACATGGGGGCCCAACGAGGGGGTGGTTGGGGCAAGGGGAGAGAGAGCATTAGGACAAATACTTAAGTCATGCAGGGCTTAAAACCTAGATGATGGGTTGATAGGTGCAGCAAACCACCATGGAACATGTATACCTATGTAAGAAACCTGCACGCTCTGCATGTGTATCCCAGAACGTAAAGTAAAATTAAAAAAAAAAAAGTTCTGAATAGGAAAAAAATTAACCCAAATAAAATCAGGAACAAAAAGGAGACATTATTTCTAATACCTTTGCACAGAAATGCAAAGAATAAGGAAGGATTATTATTAACAACTATACATCAACAAATTGGAAAATCTAAATTTCTGGACAAATACAAGATACCTACGTTGAACCATAAGGAAATTAAAAGACTGAACAGACCAAAACAAGTAATGAAGTTGAATGAGTAATAAAATTTCTACTGACAAAGAAAAGCCCAGGACTGATGGCTTTGTGGCTGAATTCTACCAAACATTTAAAGAAAAACTAACACCAATTATTCTTAAATTATTCCAAAAAAAAATGAGCAGAAAATTCTTTCAAACTCATTCTATGAGGCCAGCCTGAACCTGATACCCAAACCAGATAAGGACACAACAACAACAACAACAACAACAACATAACTACAGGCCAATATCTTTGATAAAAACAGATGCAAAAATCCTCAACAAAACACTATCAAAACAAATCCAGCAGCACATTAAAAAGATGATACACTATGATCAAGCGAGATTTACCTCAAGCTTGCAAAGATGGTTTAACATATGTAAATCAATAAACATAATATATCACATCAACAGAATGAAGGGAAAAAATAAGATTATCTCAATAGACACAGAATAAGCAATTAATAAATGTCAACATTTTTCCATGATAAAAAATTCAACCAATTAGATATGCAAGGAATGTTCCTCAATTCAATTAAGATCACATACGAGAAATTCACAACTAGTTTTATAATGAATAGGAAAAAGTTGCAAGCTCCTTCTATAAGAACTGAAACAAATGGCCAGGTGCGGTGGCTCTCGCCTGTAATCCTAGCACTTTGGGAGGCCGAGGCGGGCAGATCACGAGGTCAGGAGTTCAAGGCCAGCCTGGCAAGCATGGTGAAACCCTGTCTGTACTAAAAACACAAAAATTAGCTGGGCGTGGTGGTGCACACCTGTAGTCCCAGCTACTCAGGAGACTGAGGCAGGAAAATTGCTAGAACCCAGGAGGCAGAGGTTGCAGTGAGCCAAGATCATGCCACTGCACTCCAGCCTGGGCGACAGAGCGAGTCTCTGTCTCAAAAAAAAAAAAAAAAAAAAGAACTGAAACAAACAAGAATACCACTTTCACCACTCTTATTCAACATAGTACTAGAGGTCTTAGCCAATGCAATTAGGCAAGAGAAAAACACAGAATATAGAGCATCCAAATTGGAATAACATGGAGTCAAATTTTTCCTCTTTGTAGATTCTGAATATCAGTCCTTTACTGGATGCATAGATTGTGAATATTTTCTCCCAATCTGTGGATTGTCTTTCCTCTGCTGATTATATCTTTTTCTGTGAAGAAGCTTTTTAGTTAAATTAAGTCCCCTCTATTTATCTTTGTTTTTGCTGCATTTGTTTTTAGGTTCTTGGTCATGAACTCATTGCCTAAGCCAATATCTAGAAGTGTTTTTCCAAGGTTATCTTCTAGAATTTTTATGGTTTCAGGTCTTAGATTTAAGTCTTTGATCCATTTTGAGTTCATTTTCTGTAAAGTGAGAGATGACTATCCAGTTTCATTTTTCTGCATATGGCTTGCCAATAAACCAAGCACCATATGTTGAATAGGGTGGACTTTCCCCACTTTGTTTTTGTTTGCTTTATTGAAGATCAGTTGGCTGTAAGTATTTGGATAAATAAAAGGTGGTATATCCTCACAGAGGGATACTATTTAGCAATAAAAAGGAAGGAAATTCTAATAAATGCTGCAATGGCAATAAACCTTGAAAACGTGAAAGAAATAAAAGGCTACATATTGTATGATTCCATATGCATGCAATGTTCAAAACAGACAAGTTACATAGAGACAGAAAGCAGATTAGTGGTTACCTAGGGTTAGGAGGTTTGGAAGAAAATGAGGAGGGACTTCTAATGGGTTTTTGGTTTGTTTGGGAGGTGGTGAAAATGTTCTGGAATTAGGTATTGGTAATTGTTGTACAACTTCGTGAATATCTTTAAAAATGTTTGAATTCTATGTTTTATTTTATTTTATTTATTGTTATTTATTTATTTACTTATTTTTTTGAGAGAGTCTCATTCTGTCACCCAAGCTGGAATACAGTGGCACGATCTCAGCTCACCACAACCTCTGCCTCCCTCTGCCTCCTGGGTTAAAGTGATTCTCGTGCCTCAGCCTCCCGAGTAGCTGGGATTACAGGCATGCACCATCACACCTGGCTAATTTTTGTATTTTTTAGTAGAGACGGGGTTTCCCCATGTTGGCCAGGCTGGTCTCAAACTCCTGACCTCAGGTGCTCCGCCTGCCTCGGCCTCCCAAAGTGCTGGGATTACAGGCGTGAGCAACCGTGCATGGCTGAATTGTAAATTTTAAATTGTTGGGTTATACGACATGTGGATTGTAAAAACTGGTAAAATAGACAAAAAAAAAAAAGAAGAAGGAATAAGTTTTAGTGCTCTATACCACTGCAGAGTCACTACAGTTAACATTAATTTATTGTATATTTTCTAATAGCTAGAAAATAGGATTTTGAATGACCCTACCTTGAAGAAATGATGTTTGAGATTATTGATATGCTAATCACTGATTTGATCACTACACATTGTATACATATAACAAAATATTACACTGTATTCCATAAATATGTATAAAAATTATCAATTAAAATACTCTTTCAGAAAACAGAAAATAACATGTTGGCAGGGTAGTGGAAAAATTGACACACTTGTGCATTGCTGGTGGGAATGTACAATGGTACAATCTTTCTTTTTTTTTTTTCTTTTTTGAGACAGAGCCTTGCTCTGTCATGCAGGCTGGAGTGCAGTGGTGCAATCTCGGTTCACTGCAACCTCCACATCCCAGTTTCAAATGATTCTCCTGCCTCAGCCTCCCTAGTAGCTGGGACTACAGGTGCATGCCAATGGTACAATCTTTATGGAAAACATTATGACAGCTCCTCAACAACTTAAACATAAAATTACCATATTTTAATTATATTAAATTACCATATGTTTAATTCTATTAAACATAGAATTACCATAAGCATACATACAATATATTCCATCTATTCAACTGTAATCATGACAGCTCCTCTACAACTTAAACATAGAATTACCATATTTTTAATTATATAAAATATGAAATTACCGTGTGTTTAATTCTATTAAATGCAGAATTACCATAAGCATACATACAATATATTCCATCTATTCAACTGTAATTTTGTCCAGATTTTACTTTTGTGTATATGCCAAAAAGAAAGCAGAGACTCAAAAAGATTCTATTTTTTCTCCAATGTCAGAGCAGCTTTATTCACAATACCAAAGTGTGGAAGCATTGCAAATATCCATGGAGAGATGAATTGATGAAGAAAATATGGTATATAAATTCATTGGAGTTTTATTCGGCCTTAAAAAAATGAAGAAAATTATGACACATGCTACAACATGGAATAACACTAACGGTGTTGTAGTAACTTAAGCTAGTCAGAAAAAGACAAACACTGTATAATTTTACTTATATTCCGTTCCTAGTATAGCCTAATTTGTGATGACAGAAAGTAGAATGGTTGCTGTAAGAACAAGGGTAAAATGAGAATGGGCAATGCTTATGGGAATTAAGATTTGGCTTGTGAAGATGGTGGTGATGGTTGCAGAATATTATAAATGTATTTGATTCTACTGAATTGAACAATTAAAAATGGTTAAAACAGTAAAACTTATGTTATATATATTCACCAGTATAAAAGTATAAACAAAATCCTCCAAAGTTGCAATGAAATATATCACCTTAAACCTGTTAGGATGGCCATTTTCACAAAAACAGAAAATTACAAGTGTTGATGAGGATGTAGGGAAATTTGGACCCTTGTGCACTGCTGATGAAAATGTAAAGTGGAATATTCAGTATGGGAAATACTATGTAGTTTCCTCAAAAAATTAGAAATAGAACTACCATATAACCCAGTAATCCTAATTCTGGATATTTATCTAAAATAATTCAAAGCTGGATCTCAGTGGTATTTACACTTTATGTTCATTGTAGCCTTATTCAAAATAGCCAAGAAGTGGACAGAACCTTAATTTTTATACACAGATAAATGTATAAGGAATATATATACACACCCCCACACACAATGGAACCATATAAAAGGGAAAACTGTCATATGCTATAATATGGATGAACCTGGAGGGACATTATCCTAGGTGAAATAAGCTAGTCACAGACAGATATTATATGATTCTACTTCTTTGAGGGATCTTAAATATTCAAACTCATAGAAGCAGAAAGTAGAATGATGGTTGTCGGGGCTGAGGGAAGTGGGAAATGGGCATTTTCTGTGTAGTGAGTAGAGTCTCAGTCCCCCAAAATGAAAATATTCTTGATGTGGGTTGTAAAAAAAATGTGCATATAGTTAATGGTATTGTACTGTATGCTTAAAAATTTGCTAAAAGGGTAGATTTCATATGAGGTGTCTTTTACCATAATAAAAAATAATTAAAGAAACCTTATGTATCAAGTAATGGTATTACATGAACATCAACAATCAGAAGATACCTCTTTGTACGTCATCTCAAGATATTTGGCTTTTAATCTTTATTTTAATTTTTCTCAATATTCGAGCTTTATTGGAATTTATTCTACATAAATTCCATTTATGTAGAAATTGTCAAGAGGGGGGCTTGTTTAGCATGCAGGTCCCTGGGCCCCACTGCACTCTTAATAATTCAGTCTTTGGTACTGGGAACTGAACAACCTGCATTTTAAACAAGTGTCCAGTGTTCATAGCAGATTTATTCACAATAGACAAAATGTGGAAGCAACGCAAATATTCATGGAGAGATGAATGGATAAAGAAAATACGGTATATACATAAAAAAAATTGGAATATAATTCCAAGGAATTCATCTGTACAGTAAATTTGAGACCATTGGATGTGAGCAATAACAATTAACTTTGCTTTACATAAGAAAATAAAATAATCATAAAATTCAAGTTTAGAAAAGATTACTCAAATATCAGTGTGGAGAATAGATTAGAGGAGAGCAAAACTGGAGTCCTGGACATCAATTTGAAAACCTTTGTAATGCCTTAGGCATGAGGTAATGACAGACCATGGTTAAGGAAAGAAGAAAGTAATGAATCATTTAGGAAATTCTAAGGAACTAAACTACAGAGAGTCTGATGCCTGGTTACATATTGAAAATAAGGAAAATGGAGAAGGCCAATTTCTGACTTGAGTGACTAGATGGATAATTGTAACATTTATCAATATACAAAATATAAAAGGAGCAACAAGTTTGATTTGGAGATCACTAATTCAATATAGTATTTGTTAAATCTAAAATATGAACTATTCAAATAGAGCTATAAATAAGCAGGCGGATATATTTATTAGGGAAGACATAACAGCTGAAGAGGCAGTTCTGAGAGGTACCAGCATATTAGGTGGCATTTGAAACTATGGGGACCCACGGCGCCAAGCACAGAATGTGTATAGAATAAGAACACACTGCATATCATAATAGACCTTAAAGGACCACCAACATTTCGTGTGAAGGTAAAGAAAGAGCAGACCATGGAGAAGAAAAATATAGAATGTTCACAGATGTTAGGCAGAATAAGGAAGTAATAATGCCCATGAAACCAAGGGAAAAAAGAATTTAAATGAGGAATATCAACAATATAAAATGGCATACAAGATTAAGGTAAGGAAAAGAACAGGATGTGTTACTAGACCCTCATCAATAATTTGAGATAACTCAAAAAGAGAAGAATATGTATTTGAGATACAATCATTTCAACACTATTTTCATTTTATGCTATTCTTCAGTAAATAGTGGGATTTGTATAATGTAATTTGTCTTAAACTGAATTTCATGGGTTCTTATTTATAATTGTGCCAAAATTACCTTATAATAATTATAGTCTTGCTTAACATAGTTACGATACTACCTGGTTATGAATATCTGGTGTTAATTTTACACTTGGCTAAAAACGCAGAATGGCAATTTACATTTTGTATGGCTAAGCTTTATATAGTATAACACAAATACTAACATTATACAAGCTCTCATTTTTTTACTCTACATATGAAATTTCTTTCTGACCTTAAATGTAATACCCTATATTATATTGGAATTTTTATTTTCTTCTTTTAGAAAGTCTCAGAGTAAATGTTCTCAACTAATTCAAATACAATCCATTTCATGTACAATATAATTGGCTGCCTCGTTTTAGCATTATATGAGATGAAAATGTGAGAGAAGGTCACTTGGGTTTCAATTAATAATTAGAAGTTTTTATAGTGTACAGAAGTCCCTTTACATTACTGGACCATTGATATAAGAAAATTATATATTTTCCAAATCTCTTACATTATGATTTATTTTTATTTTTTTAAGTAATTTAAATCTAATAGGAAAAATAATATCTGTATTGAAATCACAATCTTGAACCTTGAAATTTTTTTACTTGACATTTTCCCCACATTTCCTAATATTCACAATTAGAGAAAGCACTCAGTAACTGCATGCTGTATGAAATATGAGCAGAATATAACGAGATGAAATCAAATAATAATATAAGATAATTTGTATAGGTTCTAATTATCTAAGTAAGGGTGTTGGTGATGCATTGTTCATTACAGCACATACGACAGTTTGTCTGATTTCATTTGACAATATACTCAACAGAAGTAGAAATATGGTGATGTAGTTAATAAAAATGCAACCTTGAGCTGTATATAATCAAAGAGTATGCAGACTGGGATAAATGTCACTGCACTTTATTTTGTGCTGGAAAAACTACACTTCGAGATTATTTAGTTCTCGATACTAGGAATTTGAGAGCATGTACTAGAACATTTTTATATGACACACATATGATGGATAACTTTAAAAAGCGTATAATACATGCCCTGATTTCTTTTGATAGAGATATAATAGTAAATATAGCAAAATAAACTCTTAAAGTAGCCAGAGAGTCTAACAGTAGTGGGCGACAGTACTTCATGTAACTTTGTGCAACCACATTGAATTCAGGGGTTAAAGTGCCTCAGCCTGAAAATTAACTCTCTTAATGAATGTAGCCTCCCTATTTACTCTTTCCTGTGGTCCCCTGTAGTTTGATCTCACACTGACCCTCCTCATTATTAAATTCAGATGTATCCATGGAGGAAAATAGGCAACAAAAATTCTCCAAGAGGGCATAACCAGTGCCCATGGATTTCCATGGAAGAATATTTTTTCGGAAAACCCAGGAAAAGACTCCACTTTTATGGCAGTTAGTCTTTATTATTCCTGTTCAGTAAAATATGTGCCATGAATCAGTGATTACCTTATGTTTTCCTTTCTCTACTGTCCAGAATGAGGGCTTTGGTAGTAGTTATACTCAAAGTTCTTGACAGCTGTATATACTGGGCTATTAATGGAAGATCACTTGTCTTTTAACTATGGTTCTGCATGTGAAAAAAAAAATCAACACCTGATTCTGTTTTAAAGACCTTAATATAATCTAGAGATGTTGAAAATTGAACTTAATGCCGTAACCCACTCCAACTTTGGAGTTAGGCAAGTGGGTGAGTAAATAGAGATATGTATGCTACCATTTGTAGAAATGTATATGTAATACAAGCAATCAGATTAAATATTGGGCATCAAAGGGCAGAATAAAGCAGAAACTATTATTACCTACTAAATGTTTATTCCTTTCTTCATTCTTAACTGTATCCCAATTTATTTGTCAATTGGCATTGCTCCATTTTAAAATATAAGATGTGATTGCTTTAAGACAAAAGCTAGGTGAGAATTTAGTAAATGATAAATGCAGTCTATAGTAAAGTAAATTGGTCAAAACTTGTGCCATGACAATTGAAAAAACGGATTATGTTTTGCTCATTAAAGAATAACGGACTTTTTAGATTAACCATGCTGCGTTCAAGTCTCAGTTTTTCTACTGGCAAGTTTTGTATTCTTAGGTCCTCTTGGGGCTTTAATTTATTCATTTTTAGAAGTTGGATAATAGCATTATGTCCCATCTGTGTTGCCATAAAAGTTAAATGGAATAGTAGACATAAAAATCCAACACAGTATTGCTTATTATAACTATATTAGACTTTTTTCCTTTCTCAATTGTCTATTCATCTCATGAAATGTCACGTCACTTGTCATCATTCTCAGAACATAAAAGACACTCATAAGTGCTTGTTCAATGACTGAATGAGTGCATGAATGAACTTAGTATGAGTAAAGGCTTCCTCTGAAGTTAAAGTAAAACAAAAAATATATGAGCAATGTATGAACTAAGGATAACTGATTATTTTCCAAGTCTAGGAGAGATAATGGCACCCTCCATTCTTATAGGAATCTGGTACCACAAATTCCTAAGTACTTCTTACTATTTTATTCAACAAATATTTATTGAGCACTTACTGTGTTCCGGAAACTACTGAGTACAGTGGAAACAAAGCAGTGACAAGAGCAGACAAATATATCTACCTGCACAAAGCTTGCATTTTAGTTGGTGAATATAAACATTAAAACTATTTTTTAAATTCCAGATATGGTAGTAGGTGCCAGGAAGAAAAATAAAGCAGAGAAGGAGGCAAGAAGTGTGACAGAGATTGCCATTTTATGTAGCAAAACCAGGGAAGGCTTCACTGGAAAGATGACATTGGAAAAGGTACCTTTTTTTTTCTTTTTTCTTTTTTTTTCAGGCTGGAGTGCGGTGGCACCATCTCGGCTCACTGCAACCTCCACTTTACACGTTCAACTGATTCTCCTGCCTCAGCCTCCTGAGTAGCTAGGGTTACAGGCACACACCACCATGCCTGGCTAATTTTTGTATTTTTAATACAGACAGGGTTTCACCATGTTTGCCAAGCTGGTCTCGAACTCCCAACCTCAAGTGATCCACCCGCCTTGGCCTCCCAAAGTGCTGGGATTACAGGCGTGAGCCACAGCGCCCGGCCTGAGAATGTTTTTTCTGTTTTGTTTTGTTTTGTTTTACAGAGGAGCCTCCCTCTGTTGTCCAGGCTGTAGTGCAATGGTGTGATCTCAGCTCACTGCAACCTCCGCCTCCCAGGTTCAAGCGATTCTCCTGCCTCAGCCTCCTGAGTAGTTGAGGTTACAGACACGTGCCACCACACCTGGCTAGTTTTTGTATTTTTAATAGAGACGGGGTTTCACCATGTTGGCCAGGCTGGTCTCTAACTCTTGACCTCGTGATCCACCCACCTCGGACTCCCAAAGTGCTGGGATTACAGGCATGAGCCACTGGGCCCAGCTGGAAAAGGTATCTTAAGTGAAAATTATATATATGATTATCTTGGGTAAAGTGTCCAAAATAGAGAAAAGAACTAGTAAAAAAGAACTGAGCTAAAAGTATAAATGGTGTGTGTTTGAGGCACAATAGGAAAGCCAATGTGGATAGAGTGAATGAACAAGGAGAATATAAGTTAGTGAAGAGATATAGGAAAAAAAAAAAGGTGGTGATCAGATCTTGTAGCCATTGTAGGCCATGTTTTAAACATTGACTTGTATTGCTGATGAGATGGGAAGCTATTTAAAGTTTGTAATATAGTAGCGACTTAATCTTAGTAGTACTTTCAAAGAATTACTCCCACTTCTCTATTGAGAACTGATTAAAGTGAAGCAAGGTTAGAAGAAAGGGATGAGAACTAAAACCTACACTGTTTCTCATCTGTGTGTTTAATAATTCTGAGAGAAAGCATAAGTTCTTTTGGCCTGTATGTTAAACAATATTGGGGTTAGCCAAACTATCTTAGTTTTTTATTCCAAAAAATACCTGTTGCTTGTAGATAAGTCGGTGAATTAAGACTATAGCTTACTTAACTACTAAATCATCAGTACTCACTATAATACTCCTGCCTAGCTGTGCCCACCAACATAAAGCTTGTAAGTTCTAATCTTTACCCAATATCAACTAATTTACCACCTAGAATGGCCTATCCTAATATTACCAAGCTGAGGCCTTTAAGCTAAGTTAATATCACCCGAGACTTCCCTCTTTTGAAACATATTACTAAGCCTATCAATGTGGTGTTCTCTCTTACTGCAATAAATCTAATAAACTTAATTCACTTGATCAATAGGCTTTTCTGGTAGTCTCTTGGGGAGTTGTTGACCAATAGGAAACTGGCTAAGAGGCTATTGCATTAATATAGGTAAGAGGTAAAACAATGAGTTATGTGTGAGTGTAGTGGCAAAGGTTCTATGAAGTGTTTGGATTCTAAAAATATTTTGAAATAATAACAGATAATTTTCAGGCAGATCAGATGAAGAATGAGAGAAACAGATAGAAGCCCCCGAAAATTGAAGTTGTTAGCCTAAACAGCAGGAAGTTATTGTTACCATCCATTTGAAAATGAGGCAATATTTAACGTCATGGGGCTAGATGACACCACCAAAGAAGAGAATGTAAATACAACAGAGAGAGGTCCAAGAATAAACTCCAAGATACACCATTGGTTTCAGGTCAAGAAAATGAAGAAAAATCAGAAGGGGGGACTGAGAAGGAGTAGCAATGAGAAGAGAAAAGCCAGGAGAATTTGGTGTCCTGCAAGTCAAATATGTATACTCCAATGTAAATGTCATTGCATCTTGGTTTTTCTAATTGCCATATCAGGATTCAGCTTTCCAAAGGGATGCTAAAGCAGTTGCTACACATCCATTCGCCTTCTGGCTTCCAATGTAACTCTTCTGCTTTTCTCTTCATTATTGTAAATTTGTGTTTAAAAACATCAATTTACAGTCATTTTATGACTGTTTTTTTTCTTTCTTTGCCTTCTGTATAAACATGTTATCCTAGTTCTGAAGATACTACATTATTAGTATGTCTCTAAACATTCTCTCCTAATCTACTGTCACTGCCTCCTCTTTGACATCATTATCTTTTGCCTGTGATGGTATAGCAGTTTACTAGTTTCTCTCTCTTTCCTCCATTCACACTATTACTAATGAAATTTCCTCATAGTTGCCAGTATGATCTTTCTAAAAGGAAAATTTGTTCACAACACTCTTCTACTTTAACATTTTCAATGATCTTACACAGGATTTGGAATAAAGTCCACCCTCCATTTTATATGTAAGTTCATTCACAAAGTGAACATTGTTTTCTTCTCCAGCTCTAGATATTCTTGAAATCAAGTATCTTTCAATATACTTAACTATATATAATTCCTGGAAACAGCCATGATGGCTGTCACTTCAGGCTCTTTGCACATGCTTCTCCTTATTCCCAGATTACAGCCTTTTCTTTTTCCATCTGATATAGTTTGTATATTTGTCCCCACCCAAATCTCATGTTACATTATAATGCCTAATGTTGGAGGTGTGGCCATGTGGGAGGAATTTGTATTATGGGCTCAGATCCTTCATGAATGGCTTAGGCAATCCCCTTCATGACAAGCAAATTCTCCCTCTGAGTTCACACAAGATCTGGTCATTTAAAAGCGTGTGGCAACTCTCCCCACATTGTCTCTCTCTCTCTTAATCCCACTCTGGCCATGTGACGTGCCTGCTCCCCCTTTGCCTTCCACCATGATTGTAAGCTTCCTGAGGCAATCTCTAGAAGCCAAGCAGATACCAGCATGATGCTTCCTATAACGCCTGAGAACTGTGAACCAATTTAACCTCTTTATAAATTACACAGGCTTAGGTATTTTTCTGGAAGAAGGCAAGAATACAGTTAAATTTCATTACCTGAACAGATTTCATTACCTTAACCTCTTTATAAATTACACAGGCTTAGGTATTTTTCTGGAAGAAGGCAAGAATACAGTTAAATTTCATTACCTGAACAGATGGGAAGTCCCAAGCAAGAGGAAAAAAAAGCACAAAGAATGCTAGGCTCTTCCCCTCTTCTTGACATTTTTATGTAGCTGATATTTGGTTGACAGGAATTACCGAAGTAGTGAAATAAAGTTTACAGTATATGTAGAAAGGCAGACATCCTTTAGGAATTAGGAAATAATTAGATTAATGATATGCCCATGAGCTTCTGGTGATTTTTGAACATCAACTGGTGAAGCTAACCTACTCTTACATACTCTGGCCATTTTACAGCTCAATTACCAACATTGGATGATAGCAAAAGTTGTGAAAGCCTGCAGATAGCTTCCAGAATATATTTCCCTTCAATGGACTCTGAAGCATATTATTTTTCTGATTAAATCTATCGCCCATGCATTTGTAATGTGTGAGAAAATAAGCCCTTGATTCTGATTACTACATCCTCAAATATCTAATAGGAACAGACATTAGGTTATACACTTTCAAATCAAACAAAAAGATTTGCATATGAGAAAACTAGCCAGGAAAGTCAATAGGAAGGAAAAAGACAGTAAAGATTGTATGGATATTTCGGTGTGTTTCCCTTCTTATGGTAAAATGTCCCACATGAATCCCCTTTCTTGACATGCTGCCTTAGTCTGTACAGAAGACTAGAACTACCTGTCAGAAACCAGAAGGAAATGTTGATTGTGAGGCTAAGTGGCAGCACTTGGCTAGCAAGTCATGAGGGTACTAAATAATAAGCTCAGATTTTAAAATAACTACTTCAGAATTGTTTCAGGACTGGTACAAAGGGAAAGAAAAGGCTTTCAAGTATTACTATACATTACTCTGACACTTCTTTCCCAGAATGGGGATGTTTATGTCATCTTAAACTGCTTAGTATCCTCCATTAAAAGTGGCACCTGTATATTGGACTAAATACAAATGTTTCACAAATACAGTTAAAATTATAGTAATTATAGTAGTAGGTGTATATTAGGTTGATTTTACCATGATGGTCTTAGGGACAAATTGGTTTTCTTAATGATAACTGATAATAGTTTTGATGTGTGTGTGCCAGACTCTGAGAAGATAAATTAAGGTTTCAATCCCCCAAAAAGTCTTACACAGTTAAAATTCACCAAGTGTGAAATTAGTGGGTTTACTTGGGAAACACAAGCCCTTAGAGTAGTTCACACGTATTAAATTCTTACTTTGTACTAGATGCTATGTTAAAATTATTTGCCTATTTGATTTCATTTAATTTTTACTAAAGCACAATCTTTATACACATTTGTTAAATTCGGATACTGTGGATTAGTGAGGAAAAAGTCATTTAGAAGTGCTCACTCAAATAAAAAGTAGATTTGCTATGATTTAAACCTTAATTACTTTGTTGCGTTAAGAATGTTTCATGCTGGTGCTTGTGGCCTATGGAGAAATACATCAAATGTAGATAATAAAAATTCAATTGTAGGGATTAATGAAAAGACCACTTAGTCAAGCGAGTACCCTCTTAATCTAGCTCATTCTTTAATCAATTTAATTTTAGGTGGTTTGGTTTATGGAGAACCTGGGTAAGGATCATACTCCAAACTCTTGGTGTTATCCTGTCAATCGTTATAATAATAGTCTCCCTGGTGCACTGTATTCGCTCAAGGATTTTAAATGTTTTCATGCAGCCATCTCTGGAATGTCAAATGGTATCTTTTCAACTGGAATGACAAAAGCTGGAAGAAATGTGAGACCACGAGGACACTGTAACCTATGAATGACATGCTGAGACTGGAAACTTAAAATGATGGTAACTGAGAGTGGCGCTAAGGCCCTAAGTTTTTATCACACTGTCACCTAAGTGAGAATCTGGCCCAAAAAGGGAAATTTTTTTTTAAACAAAATTACGGGAGGCCATTATTTTGGACTGAGCTCATGCACTAGGCCCCAACAAACCAAACCAAACTAAAATGGAGTCACTCGTGCTAAATGTAACATAATCAAGCTAGGGCTCTAAGAAAACACATAGATCCTAGAACAGACCAGGTTTTGTTCTTCTCTTGTAAACAGGATGTTCCAGCATGAGGAGGTACCCTCTACTCAGTCCTTATTCCCTGCTTGCAAAACCCACTGTTCTGCTGTGGGTTTCAAAACCATATAAGTACATTTACAATAGTGACAGTAATATTAATGACTAAGGTTTTGATCAATCTCTCAAAATTGAGAAAATGACCAAAAGGGGAGAATTGTTAAAGCAAACTAAATATTTCCTGAGAAGGATTCCCTACTTCTATATTTGCACCCTCGTGGATGAACTGTAACCTAGCTTAATAGTCAGACAAAGTTGAAAACCTAACTTCGTAGTATATGCACCTGTAACAATAGCTGAGTGTTGGCAAATCGCAGCAGCCATACTTCAATCACTCATAGACTGCTGAGTATTCAAACTGTGTTCTAATAAGGCAAACACTGAGCTGTAACCAATCTCACTGTTTCTGTACCTCACTTCCAATTCCTGTACATCACTTTACCTTTTTTCCTCTATAAATTTGTTCTGACCACGAGGCTTCCCTGGAGTCTCTGTGAATCTGCTGTGATTATGGGGGCTGCCCAATTCGTGAATCATTCATTGCTAAATTAAACTCCTTTACATTTAATTCAGCTGAAGTTTTTCTTTTATCAATAATTAAAGCAAACCTATATCTCACAAGCACTGGTTTAGAATCTCTTCATATATTTCTCATTTAATTTTTGCTATCATCTTTTGAGATAGGTATTATTATTATTTTTCAGGTGTGTTTTACTTTAAATATGAGCTCTTTATAATGGCTAAAAGTCAATCTAAAAATTACCCAGAAGGATTTCAGCAAGATGTGGACTAGGAAGTTCCAGGCCCTCATACCCCAATGGAGTCATTAAAAATATAATTAGATCCTGAATAAAATAACTTCAATGTAGCTCTGGAAAAATGATGAAATGTCTCCTGCAATCAAGCAAATGCCAAATCAAGAAAAAAGCCACATTTGAAGTGGTACAAATTCATAGCATTATTACTTATAAATTGGCAATTTATATCTGTATAAATGTATGGGGTATAAAGTGATGTGATGATTTTTGAATATAATGTGAAATAATTAAGTCAAACTAGTTTACATGTTCATTACCTCAAATGCTTCACATTTTTTTTTGCTGAGAACCTTTGAAATTTACTCTTAAAAAAATTAAATTTTTTTCAAATGTACAATATATTATTATTATTATTATTTATTTATTTATTTATTTATTTGTTTTTTGAGACGGAGTCTCGCTCTGTCACCCAGGCTGGAGGGCAGTGGTGCGATCTCGGCTCACTGCAAGCTCTGCCTCCTGGGTTCACGCTATTCTCCTGCCTCAGCCTCCCGAGTACCTGGGACTACAGGTGCCCACCACCATGCCTGTCTAATTTTTTGTATTTTTTTAGTACAGATGGGGTTTCACCGTGTTAGCCAGGATGGTCTCGATCTCCTGACCTCATGATCCGCCCGCCTTGGCCTCCCAAAGTGCTGGGATTACAGGCGTGAGCCACCGCGCCAGCCTCAATATTCTGTTATCAACTATATTCACCACACTGTCCAATATAACTTAAAAAATGTATCCTAACAGATTTTGTACCTTTTGACTATTATCTCACCATTTTCCCCACCCTCCAGCCTCTATAATTACCATCCTACTCTCTATTTCTATGAGTTCAATTGTTTTATATTCTTGTGAACCCTGAAAATTTGAGACAGCTATCAGTTAATTTACAAAGTTTATTTTGCCAAAGTTCAGGATCCGCCCGTGACACAGCCTCAGGAAGTCCTGATGACGTGCCCAAGGTGGTTGGGGTACAGTTTGGTTTTAGACATTTTGGGGAGGCATAAGACATCAGTCTAATACATGTAAGAAATACATTAGTTCTGTCCAGATAGGCTGCCTCAACTCAAAGCAAATCCCCACCACTGGGGGTTTCCAGGTCACAGGAAGGTGAGAGACAGATGGTTATATTCTTTTGAGTTTCTGTAAGTCTTTCCCAAGGAACCAATCAAAATATGCATCTATCTCTGTGGGCAGAGAGATGACTTTGAATAGAATGTGGGGCAGATTTGCCCTGAGAGGTTCCCAGCTTTAAGAAGTCCAAGATATTTTCCTTTCACATTTCCTTCCTTTAGTTTTTCAAAATCTTTTGGAGAAAGCATTTTGCAAGAAAATGAGTCTCTAGTTTTAGGTTTCATCTGTCTCTCATGGCTAGGATGATTTATTCCTAGATGGGTAGGTCCCGAAAGCTCATTTTTAGCAGGTTGTGAAGTGTCATGTCCTGTGAAGAGAAAACAGCGGGGAGGAAGGGAGAAATAACAACAACAAACAAAAGAACAATCCTGGAAAAATCAGTATAAGCTACATTACTCTGAAGTCCATATATTAGTAGGCAGGTATGAAAGTGGCTTATGTATGTAAATAGGTTAATGTTATTTTCTTCTGAAGTTTGTCTTCCTTCAGTTCGCAGGGTTTTAAGAAAACACAGCTTAGTTTTCACTGACTCTAAATTAGGATAAATGAAAAAAAAAAGGAAAAAAATTGAAAACATTATTTTGAAGACTTGTAACCAAGAAAAATTAGAATTGAGACCGAACTGTAGAAAACAATAAAAATTGGGGGAATAAAAACCATTAGGCAAGACTAGAATCTAACAACAAGGGTACAATCAATTTGAAACATAATTTTATTCTCTCTCCAGTTTCTCATTTTACTAAAAACAAATCATGGTAAAACCGGTTTGCTTATCATGCTTGGCCTAATTATTTGTATATAGTGCAGCAAGAATAATTATTTTTTACATAGGCTGTAAAATTGGCTTTAATGGAACTTTGTTCCATAGGAGGGATCTCGGATAATCCTTTTTTTTTTTTTTTTTTTGAGACGGAGTCTCGATCTGTTGCCCAGGCTGGAGTGCAGTGGCGCCTTGTCAGCTCACTGTAACCTCTGCCTCCCGGGTCCGAACGATTCTCTTGCCTCAGCCTCCCAAGTAGCTGGGACTATAGGCACCCACCACCATGCCCAGCTAATTTTTTGTATTTTCAGTAGAGTCAGAGTTTTACCATGTTAGCCAGGATGGTCTCGATCTCCTGACCTTATGATCCATCTGCCTCAGCCTCCCAAAGTGCTGGGATTATAGGTGTGAGCCACCGCGCCTGGCCCAGATAATACTTTTTTAAAGCTGAGCCCAGTCATGGATTTGTGCCATCAAATACCTATGATTTGGGTGAATTTCCTCTCCTCTTGAGGTTCCAGAATAAATCTGAGTTTCCATGCTTGTCAGAAAGTGACATTCTTTACTTACCACAGGTCAGAAACCCTGTACAGAGACTGCACACACAAAACGTGAGGCCAGTTTTCCAAGGGCTCTTATTGGCTCCGTAAGTCAAGTTTGATTCCTTAAAGGAAAGCACGCTATTCCAAAGCCTTGGTAAAATAACCAGTTTCTCCAATTGCGTCCTGTTATGAATGAAAACAGATTCTTATTGCACTTATTCAAATAACTGTATTGCCATAAGTTAAGAATACTCACAGATAGTTTCCAAATTCTGGAAAAGCAAGTAGAGAGAAACAAATATGCTCCAAATTTTGTTGATAGGATTATACTAAATTCTTAAAAGCTGTCAATAGCTTTAAAAAAAAAAAAGAAAGTTTTAAGACTCTGAAAAAGAAAACAAACGATCAGCAAACATTTTAAGCAAAAAGTCAAAACAATTGGTTCGATCCATGCAGTCAGTTAATTCCTGTTCTGCCTGATACTCATGAACATTTTACCTCTCTATGAATCCTGAAAGATTTTTCTCTATTCTGATGTCATAATTTCCAAAGTTATCAGAAACCTGCATTTAAGAGCACCTGTTGGAGTTTTATAGCTAATTATAAAGCCACCTTCTAAAGAGGACCAACACAAGACAATTGTCTATGAATGAAAAAAAGTTTTAAGGCAGCCATACTCAAAAGACACAATTGACAAGGAAATGTTTTACCTCTGTGGCACACAGTAATTTTAACATAACAGTTTTGATTATTCCTGATAATATACATTAAGTTATATCAGAATTACAGGAGTTTCCCATAATTGCGGAAAACATACCAATAACATATTTATACAAATACAGGCCAAAGAAGATCAAACACCATTTCATATCTGACAATGCTTTCTGTATAATTTTTATACCTAATAAGCCAAATTACGTTATCTTTTGGACTTTAGGAAACCTAATGTCTTAAAAGATTAATTAGGTTAGAAAAATACATAATTTACAATTTGATTTTGGAAAGTCTGTCAGATACAAAAGCTTTAAAACACTTGATATTACAAAATAGGATTACAGGTCATTGAAAAGTTATTTATTTAACCAAAGTGATAATTCAAGGATTTCAAAAAAAAGTAAAAACTTTCATTCTTTGAGAGAGGAGACTTAATTTTCTAAACAAGAAGCCCTAATAGAAATAGCATGAAGTCAATTACTTTTTTTTTAATTTTGTAAACAATCTATAAAATTTAATCTTCACTATAAAATATAACTTCCATAAGCCTTTTATAACCTTTATAAAGAAGTTGGTTAATGCTTCAAGACAACCTTGTTAATCTGACACAAGGGGCCACATATTGGTTTTGCATCAATGTGCGTTTGACACTAATAATTAACTTATAGAGAAACTGAATTTATTTTATCTTTCAAAATGGGCCCTTACAATCTTATACAACCACCTCTTCCACGATAGTCCCTGGGCCTTGAAGAATGGAATAGCTTTAATTTCTTGCCCTGTGTCTCAGGAATGCAGTTTATTTTGAATGACATCTTCTATGGGGCCTGAGGAAGAGGCTTTAATTGTCATCAGTGTTTAAGATTTTAGACCCCGGAGTTAAAGCCCTGTTACTCAATGTTACAAGGACTTTAAAGGCACATACAGGAAGATACATAGATGTAATAATTTTAATTTAAAAAGAAAATTATTGGGCCGGGCCTAGTAGCCCACACCTGTAATCCCAGCCCATTGGCAGGCCAAGGTGGGTGGATCACTTGAGGTCAGGAGTTCAAGACCAGCCTGGCCAACATGGTAAAACCCCGTCTCTACTAAAAACACAAGAATTAGCCGGGCCTGGTGGTGTTCACCTATAATCCCAGCTACTCGGGAGGCTGAAGCACGTGAATCACTTGAACCCGGGAGGCAGAGGCTGCAGTGAGCGGAGATCCTGCCACTGCACTCCAGCCTCGGCAATAGAACCAGACTCAGTATCAAAAACAAAAAAAAAAATTATCTCATTTTTTTTTCCTAAGCAAACCAAAACTTAATAATAATACAACCAGTTATTTGAGGACTAAATTTGCCATACAAAAGTTTTTCTTATATAAAAATTATTTCTCTTTAAGCTTTTTTATCTCAAAAAAATAATCTATTTCTATAATGTTCATTACATTTTTTTTCAATATCCTGGTTCCTTTTACCTTGTTTTATACATAACCTTTAAATAAGCTTTGAATTAGACAAAAGTTTTTACCTTTCTTTTAAAAGGACACACTTCTCTCTTTTTTTTATTTTTAGCAAGAATGTCTTCCTACAATATATATTTATTGTAAAATATCCAAATAATGAAATATTTAATTAATATAACTTTATATTCTAAATTATAACCAGTTTGTCCACAAGTATTTATCATATTACATTTACCTAATTATTTTATTTTAATTGTTTACTAGATTATTTATGAAAACTGTGATAGTCATGAATTTAAGTTATTAAACTGCCATTGTAAAATTATAACTGAGCCAGTAAGAGAAAAATTTGACCTAATTGATTTCTTCTTGCTCTTAACCTCCAAGCTGTCCTAGTTCATTCCTGGGCATAGGCGGAACTAACTTTGGAAGGAACTTAGTTTATACTTTAGTTTTGAAACAAATATAATAACAGTCCTTTCCCAAAACAAACCTTACTGTCTGTGGACTAGACTGCCTAAAACTACAGGATTAGAAGTTATGGTAATTTAATAAATTCTAGATCCAGCTATTTTCATTAAACCCATATCAATGTCTTTTTTATTAAAAATTACACAAGCAAAGATCATTCCTGTTTGGGCTGCGTTTATAGTTTTGTAACCCTTGTGTCAAATTTTGACACCTTATAGTATTTGGCAGGGATAAGTATGAAACTGCTTCATTAATAAATGCAAACAAAAATGTATGCTGGCAATTCTTAAGATATTTTGAATATTACTTTACCAATAATTTTGTTTTTATTTTATTTTATTTATTTATTTATTTTGAGATGGAGTCTCCCTCTATCACTCAGGCTGGAGTGCAATGGCATGATCTCAGCTCACTACAACCTCTGCCTCCCGGGTTCAAGCAATTCTCCTGCCTCAGTTTCCTGAGTAGCTGGGATTACAGGCACCCACCATCATGCCCAGCTAATCTTTGTATTCTTAGTAGAGACAGGGTTTCACCATGTTGGCCAGGCTGGTCTCCAACTCCTGACCCAGGGCGATCTGCCTGCCTTGGCCACCCAAAGTGCTGAGATTACAGGCATGAGCCGCTGCGCCCGGCAATAACTTTAAAGCTAGCTTATTTATTAAAGATTTCACTTAAGTTACATAAACTTGAAAAAGGATTTAACTAGTCTTTTTTAGTATCTGATTTAAGCGCTTTTATTTTTCTTTAAGCCAATTAATTAAAGCTCTGTTACATATTTTTAGTAGTGAAACATTGTGTACACAACACAATACATAGATTAGGCATGCCGAAGGAAGTATATTGTACAGATTTATAAGGACCCCCCCTTCCCCGTTTTTTTTACTGTCTGACATTTTCAGATTCTTGATAACCTGTTTTACAACTCGGCAGTTGTCAGCTAAATAACCTTAATTTGCATACTAAAAGAAACAACTCAGGTGAAAATCAAATAGCAAAATTTACATCATAAAGTACAGAGAGAAAAAGCCTGGTGGTGCTAGAGGGAGATGTTTTACACTGCACTTAACTTTTTTTTTTTTTAACAAAGACATTTCTGAGTGTCCCAACTACATTCTTCCTTAAAAGCCCAAGAGTATCCTCTCTTGCAATAACTATTTAGGTCAAAAAATCAGGTGAAAACAGAATTCAGTCAACTGAGAAGAAAAAAAAAAACTTTTGCTCAAAAAAAAGACAAGGTCTTGAGAGAGAAAAAAAAAAGCAACAAAAACATGAAGGCCTTTTAAATAGAAAAACATGCATACGTACACACACACATCTTGGATGTTAGCCTTTCAATTAAGCTGACTTTTAACCATTGAGCTCCTTTAACAACAACAATAAAATCTTTTTAAATTTATGCTGCTAAACTTACAATGATCACACAAATTATACAACTTCTGAGCGCTCTAAGTGTAAACAGAAATTAACATCAGCTAGTTGTTAATGCTAACTTTAGTTGCTTAAAAAGAATTTGCAAGACAGAATCCCAAACCAGTTTCTTACCTGGTGATGGGTCTCAGACTTTAAGCTGTTCTCTACCATCCTAGAAGCAGGAAAACAAAACGAAACAAAACAGACAAAAAAACAAAAACAACAACAAAAAAAACTCCACAGTTGGAAGCAAGCTCAAACTCCGTAAAGTAGTTACCTGACTTCCGTCACATTGGAAGCAGGGAAAACTTGCTTTCCTTGTGTTGGAAGCAAGTAAAACTCCAGAAAAAAAAATCTCTGTGAGCAGAGGGATGACTTTGAATAGAGTGGGAGAAAGATTGGCCCTGAGCAGTTCCCAGCTTGAAGGGGTCCATGATATTTTCCTTTCACAATCTACATATAAATAAGAATATGTAGTAATTATCTTTCTGTGCCTCATTTACATGTGTTCTTTAATCCTATCCATGTTGTCACAAATAACAGAATTTCCTTTTTGTTAAGATAAAATAGTGTTTCATTGTATATGTGTACCACATATTCTATATTCATTCATCTGTTGATGTTGCTCAGTTCGTATCTATAACTTGCCTGCTGTGACTAGTGCCTCACTGAATATGGAATTGCACACATCTTTTTGATAAACTGATTTCAAATCTTTTGGTTACATACTAAGAAGTAGGATTGCTAGATCATATTTTGTTTTGTGGGGAAACTTCATTTTCCATACCGGCTGTATTAGTTTACATTCTGCTATGGTTTGGATGTTTGTTCCCTCAAAATCTTTTGTTGAAACTGAATCTCCAATATTGAAGGTAGCCTAATGGCAGGTGTGTGGCTCCTGGAGATGGACTCTTTATGAATAAGTTAATGGATTCCCTTGGGGGTAATTGAGTTCTCATTCAGTTAATTCCTACCAGAACTGGTTGTTAAGAAGAACTTGACACCTCCTTACTTTGTCTCTTGTTTCCTCTCATCATGTCGTGTCTGTACAAGCCAAATCCCCTTTACTTTTTGCCATGGGTGGAGGAAACCTGAGGTTCTTACCAGGTACAGATGCCCAATCTTGAAGTTTTCCAGTCATCAGAATCACAAGCCAGAAAACCTTTTTTAATGTATTTTACAATCTCTGGTATTTCTTTATAGCAACACAAAATGGACTAAGACACATTCATACCAACAGTGCACACGAGTTTCCTTTTCTCCCCATGCTTGCCAACTCTTATCTTTCACCTTTTTGATCATAGCAATTTGGACAGGGGTGAGATGATACCTCATTGTGGTTTTAATTTATATTCTCAAACTATTAGCAATGTAGAGCATTCTCACACACCTATTGGCCATATAAAACTTTCTGTCATTTGCAGCAATATGGATGGAACTGGAGGTCATTATGTTAGGTGAAATAAGCCAAGCACAAAAAAAGCAAATATTTTATGTCCTCATCCATATACGTGAGCTAAAAATGTGAATCTCATGAAGATAGAGAGTAGGTTGGTAATTATCAGAGGCCAGGAAGGCTGGGAAGGCAAAGAGGTTGATTAATAGATATAAATATATGGTTTGATATAAAAAAAGACCTAGTGTTTGATAGATGAGTAGGGTGGTATGTATAGTTCAAAATAATTAGAAGATAAGAATTTAAATGTTTCTAACAGAAAGAAAAGACAAATATTTAAAGTGATGAATATCCCAACACTTATTTGATATTTACAAATTATATAAATGTAATAAATTATTATGTATACCCCAAAGCTATGTACATCTATTGTGTATCAATAAAAAATAAAATTTAAAAAAGAGAAATGTCTATTCAGAGCCCTTGCTCATTTTTTTAAATGGGTTATTTGAATTTTTTGCTGTTGAGTTGTTTTAATTCTTTATGCATTTTGTATATTAACCACCCTTATCAGATGTATGGCTTGTAAATATTTTCTGCCAACCTATTTACACTGCTAATTGTTTTCTTTACAGTCAAGAAGATTTTTAGTTTGTTCTAATCACGTGTATATATTCTTGCTTTTGTTACCTGAACTTTTGAGGTAAAATCCAAAAAATCATTACACAAACCAATGTTGTGTAGTTTTTCCCCTGTTTTCTTCTAGTGCTTTTATAGTTTCTGATTTTATGTTTAAGTCTTTAATCTATTTTGAGTTGAGTTCTTGTATATGATGTGAGAAAAGGGTCCAATTTTATTATTCTGAATGTAGATATCCAGTTTCCTCAACACCATATATTAAAGAGACTATCCTTTTCCCATTGTGTATTCTCAGTCCCTTTGTGGAAAACCAATTGGCTATATATGCACAGGTTCATTTCTCAGCTCTCTATTCTAGTCCATTGGTTGGTTGATGTGTCTAGTTTTCTCCAGTACCATGCTCTTTTAATTACTATAGCTTTGTAGTATAGTTTGAAATCAGGTAGATTGTTGTCTTCAGTTTTGTACTTTTTAATCCATATTGCCTTGGTTATTCAGAATTTTTCTGTTTCCTTATAAATTTTACAAATTTTTTCTATTTCCCTGAAATTTGACACTGGAATGTTAATAGAGATTGCATTGAATTTGTAGATTGCTCTGCATAGTAGGGACATTGTAACAATGCTAATTCTTTCAATCCATGAAGTTCTAATATCTTTCCAGTTATTTGCATCTTCTTCAATATCTTCCATGAACATTCTATAGTTTTCATCACATAGGTCTTTTACCTCCTTGGTTAAATTTATTTCTACGTATTTTATTTATCTTTGTAGCTATTGTAAATGAAATTGTTCTTGATTTTTTTTGAATAGTTCACTGTTAGTGCATAGAAATGCTACTAATTTCTGTATGTTGATTTTTTCTTGCAAATATACTGTATTTATTTTTGAGTTCTAATTGTTTTTTTATGGAATCTGTAGGGTTTTCTGTATATAAGATCACGTTTTCATCAAACAGGACAATTTCTCTTGTCTCTTTCCTATTTGGATGGCTTTTATTTATTTCTCTTGCCTAAATTGCTCTGGCAAGGACTTCCAATACAATATTGAATAAAAATGCTGAGAGTGGACATCCTTGAATTTTTTCCAGATTTTAGAGAAAAAGCTTTCAATTTTTCACCATTGAATATAATATTAGCTATGAGATTCTCATATATAGCCATTGTTGTGTTGATGTACATTCCTTCTATTCTTAATTTGGTTAGAGTTATTATCATGAAAGAATGTTAAGTTTTGTCAAATTACGCATAAAAATAATTTGAAAAAATCAACGATGCTTTGTAATTTAAAAAGCACTTAAACTAGGAACAGAAGGCAGCTACCTCAAGATAATGAAGTCCACTTATGAAAAACCTACAACCAACATTTTATTCAATGATAAAAGACCAAATGTTTCCCTCTAAGATCAAGGAAAATATAAGGTTACCTGCTTTTACCACATGTATCCAACATAGTATTGGCATTTTTAGTCAGAACAATTAGTCAAGAAAATGAAGTAAATTGCATCCAAGTTAAAATAGGAGGAAAAAAGAGGTAGGATGAAGAGTTTTTGCATTAGTGATCACTGTACACAACAGCAACAGTAATAAATAATGCTTATCTGGTGCTTATTTTATATCCAGAGATCTTCTAAGAGGTTTAAATGTAAATACACTTATTGTCTCCATTTGAAGGACAAAAAATAAAAAAGAATAAAAAAGTAAAAAATAAAAAAAAAAACTACAGTACCAAAACTTCAAGTACAGGCAGCCCTCTTTTGTATTGCTTTTATATACATGAGTTTTAGTTACCATGTGTATTAGTCTGCTAGGGCTATCATACAAAATACCATAGACTGGGAACACAGCCCCTTTCTGGAAGCCATGGGGAACAGTCTCCTTCCGAAGTTATTTAGATTATTGCAAAGCTCCATGCTGTTGTAGGACTGTGATTTCCTTGCCAGCTATTGGCTGAAAGTCAGTCTCAATTTCCAAAGGACTCACAAAGTCTTTGGTTTGTGATCCTTTTCCTCTGTCTCCAAAGTCATCAATAATTGGTGGAGTCCTTCTCATGCTTTGATTTTTCTCTGCTGACCTCTCATTCTATCACATGCCTCTTCTGCTTTCAGTCATGAATTTTTTTGTTTCTTGTTTTTTTTGTTTGTTTGTTTGGTCTATTTTTGGCTTAAGGGTGTATGTGACTAGATTGGGTCCATTGGGATAATCCAAGATAATCTCTTCATTCCAAGGATTTTAATCTTAATCACATTTGCCAAGTTCCTTTGCCATATAAGATAACATTCACAGGTTTCAGTGATTAGGATATAGGTATCTTGGCCAATTTCTACCTACCACATGCATCATCATCAGTAGCCAGTCACATAATTTTCTTCAGAGTTTGTGGGTAGTTGATCATTGCTTGTCTATTATGCGTTGTATAGACAATAACATTTGTAGTCACATTGTCTTCTTGTCTTCGAGTAATAAATCCACATAACATTTTTCACAAATGAATAAGTGAAGTAGGGAAATGGTCAACAGAAACAAAAGTATATTTAAAAAAGTGGATAATATTTTTGTGTGTAGACCTCGTGCCCTTTCACTTTGCTAAATTCACTAATTACTTCCTAGAGCTAATTAGTTTTGTATATTCTTTCAGGATGGCTATAATATTGTTTTCTGTGAACATAGATAGTTGTATTTCTTCTTAATATGTATTTTTCATTATTTTTCTTGCCTTATTGAGCTACTGAGTGCTTTCAGTATGATGATACATAGGATCATTATAGTTAAGAACATCCATAATTAAGAACATTCTTGCCTTTTTCTTAATCTTGAAGAGAAAGCATTAAATACTCCACCATTTTGTATTACGTTAATTAGATATTTTTTAGATGCCCTCTAGTAAGTTAAATAATTTATCTTATGTTCCTAGTTTGTTAAGACTTATTTTTCAATTCGTAAATGGATGGTCACTTTTAGCAAAGGTTTTGTTTGTCTGTTTGTTTGTTTGTTTTGGCAGAGTTTCACTCTTCTTGCCCAGGGTAGAGTGTAATGGTGTGATCTCGGCTCACTGCAACCTCCGCCTCCCAGGTGCAAGCAATCCTCCTGGCTCAGCCTCCCAAGTAGCTGGGATTACAGGCATGCACCACCATGCCCAGATAATTTTGTATTTTTAGTAGAGACGGGGTTTGTCCATGTTGGTCAGGCTGGTCGCAAATTCCCAAACTCAGGTGATCCACCCACCTTGGCCTTTCAAAGTGCTGGGATTACAGACGTGAGCCACTGCACCTGGCCAGTAAAGGTTTTTTTTTTAAACATCTATTTAATTTATCATTTTTTCTTATTTGGTCTATGAATATGATACATTGCATTGATGGATTTTTGATTGTCATAATACTGGAACAAAGTGAATATAGACACATTATATATATGTATGAGCCAGACTTGAATGGTTAATATTTTGGTGAGTGTGTTTGCTTCTTTGCTCATGAGGAATATTCATCCATATTATTCTTTTTCTGTAATACCTTTTTCTCTCTTTGATATTAGTTTAAGGCTGGTATCATAAAACACATTAGGAAGTGTTCCATCCTCCTCTAATTTCTGGTAGAGGTGGTATAGAATTTGTGTTATTTAGTATATAATTCATTTATTGTATCCTTAATTTTACAAAATGTTTGCTGCTACTTTATCATGTATTTCTTCTATCATGTTAACTCTTTATTCTTCTGGGTTTCCAATTATGTGTATGTTAGAACATTTGACATTATTCTATAGCTCTGGATGTTCTATTCTTTCTTTCCCAACTCTTTTTTCTCTTTATGTTTCATTTTAGACAATTTCTACTAAACTATACTAAAGAAAACTGATTTTCTCATCTGTGTTGATTTCACTTGAGCATTTTAATGGCATTCTTTATCTTTATTATTATTGTTTATTTCATTTCTAGCATTTCCATTATATTATTTCCAGTATTTTTATCTCTCTACTAAAAGTACTCATCATCTCTCATTATTCACACTTTCTGTGAGAGCTTTTATGACACTAATTATAGTAATTACAAATTCCTTACCGAATAGTTCTAATATCTTTTTTTTTTTTTGAGACGGAGTCTCGCTCTGTCACCCAGGCTGGAGTGCAGTGGAACATGGTCTCTGCCCACTGCAAGCTCCGCCTCCCGGGTTCACATCATTCTCCTGCCTCAGTCTCCCGAGTAGCCGGGACTACAGGCGCCTGCCACCATGCCTGGCTAATTTTTTGTATTTTTAGTAGAGACGTGGTTTCACCGTGTTAGCCAGGATGGTCTCAATCTCCTGACCTCGTGATCTGCCCACCTGGGCCTCCCAGAGTGCTGGGATTACAGGCGTGAGCCACTGCGTCCAGCCAGTTCTAATATCTTTGTCCCATTTGAGTAAATAATGTCTGAAAATGAGCATGTCTTTATTTCTCCTAGGATTTTATAAATTATATGTGGGTATAACATCTTTTGTTTTTATTGTAGTTTAGTCTTAGATATAATTGTGTCCTTGACTTTCAAGAGTGGCTGTAAGTAGGCCAATAATGGCTCCATCAATAGCAGGTCCTAGTCGCTGGGACATGGTATGTGGAAAAGGACCTTTGCAGATGCCATTAGTTAAGACCTTGAGATGGAGAAATTATTTTTAATTATCCTGATGGGCCTTTAATCATATCATTCTGATAAGACAGCAGCAGAGGAAAATTTGACGCAGAGAAGAGAAAGCAATGTGACTGTGGCAGGCCAGCTCTCACTATCGTAGGCCTCCATAACAACTGTTTCAGTGCTGGTTGAGTGGTTAAGTTAAATATTAAAAGCCAGTGCCCTTATACAAAGGCTGGGATGTAACAAAAGCCCACCAATAATATTGCCTAGGCCTTTCCTGGGCCTTAAAAGCATGACAAAACAAGGAATACATATTATTTTAAGTCACAGTATATTATTTTAGGTCACAAAGTTCGTGGTGATTTGTTACAGTATCCATGGAGAACTAATATAGTAAACTTTTTGGTTCCCCTGCTCCTCTGTGATTGCAGTTGTGACCTTGGAACCTTGCAGTGTAATTCTTTTCCCAAGAACTAGTGTCTTCTCCAATGCCCTACCATATTTCCTTCTAGTGGCAATGAATGTTTTCAAATGCACTAAGACCAGCAGTGTTGTCCTGTTCCCCACAGAATAAGAGTTTATTTTTCCATACTACTGATAGAGAGGAAGGAACCTTCCAGAGTTTCTTGGTATCTTTTCTGTTCTTTCACAGATTTCCACAACAATGGATATTTCCTAGGAATCTTTCAATGGTTTCTGTGAAGACATGGTAGGTTAGTTAAAACAAAACGAGCATTGAAAATGATGCATGCTCCCCAAAGTGTACGTGACCACCTGTATCACACAGTTTTCTCCAGAGAAACAGAAACGATAGGGCGTGTATGTGAATATAGAGAGATTCATTTTAAGGAAATGGCTCATGCAGTTGTGGAGTCTGGCAAGCCCAAAATTGGCAGTGTAAGCCAGCAATCTGGAGACCGAGGAAGGAGTTGACATTTAAGTTAAAATCTGAAAGCGATCTACAGACAGAATTTTCTCTTTCTTAGAAGAGTCAGTCTTTGTTTTTTGTTTTTTTGGTTTTTGTTTGTTTGTTTGTTTGTTTTTTGTAAGGCCTTCAAGTGATAGGATGTGGCTCACTTACACTGCAAAAGGTGATCTGCTTAAGTTTGCTGATTTAAATGTTAATTTTTTTCTACAAAATATCTTCACAGCAACATGCAGACCAATGTTTGACTAAATATCTTGGTATTATGGCCTAGCCATATAGATATAAAATTAACTATCATACCTCCAGAATTTTCACACTGTCCCACCAGCAAGCACTAGCTAACCTTTGACAGTTTATCAACTGTACTAGCTTCCTAGGCCTGCTACAAGGTGGTACAGTGCTGGAGGTAGGCCAGAAGTAAAAATATCTAGTTTTCGTACTGCCATGCTCCTTACAAAGTCTCTAGGGGAGAATCCTCCCTTGCCTCTTCAAGATTCTGGTGAGTCCAGGTATTTCTTTGTTTGCGACTACGTTACTCCAGTCTATGCTTTTTTTCTTCATATAGCTTTTTCCTCTGTCTCCCTGTCTCCCTGATCTCCCTGTGTCCTTAACTCAATTACATTTGCAAAGACCTTTGTCCCAAATAAAGTCACGTTTACAGGTTCGTATGGTTAAGATATAGACATATCTTATTGGGTTCACAGTTCAACCTACTACAGTCTGCTCTCTGGCCTCCAAATTTTATGTCCGTCCCACATGCAAAATACATTCACCACATTGCAAATTCTCTAACATCTTAACCTATTAGCACATCAACTTGAAATCTAAAATCTCATCTAAATAAAATCAGTTTAAAAGTCCCAAATCTTATCATGTAAATTATCTAAATCAGATATGGATGAAGCTCTGCATATGATCCATCCTGGGGCAAATTTTTTCTCCATTGGTGGAAACTAAAATACAAGTTATATCTTTCCCCAGAACAATGGTGGGACAGGCAGAGAATACACATTCACATTCCAAAAGGAAGAAATTGGAAGAAACAAAGAGGCCACTTGTCCCAATCAAATTTTATATTCATCAGGACAAATTTTATTAGTTTCAAGGCCTGAGAATAATCTTTTATGAGTGGATGCTCTGTCATTTCAGTTCACAGTGAAATCAATGGCTCCACATCTCTGAATGGCGTGCTGTGGTTCTTTTGGCTTCTGCCATTTTTTAAATCTACTCCCATGCCAATTCTATCAGCCTCTACCTCTGCACCCACAGTGGCACAATCTACTTCTGCCTTTGTGTCCATGCCTCCAGCTTTCTCTCATTTTGCCCTATCTCTGTCCCATTAAATTCAAGTTGACAATGCTTCTGCTGATACAACATTCTTAAAAACCTGTGCATCTTCTGATTTATGTCATGAGGTTCCTTGCCATTAGACAAGAGGTTTTTCCACACAACTTTCCTGGATAGCTTCATCTCTATTATTAGCTTCTTCTAAGATGGTTGAATGGATCTACGATTAACAAATCTAATCTACCTAGCATTGGTTTTGGTTTTCTCTCCAGAGCATGCTTTCCCAAAAGAGAATTTTATAATTTTAGCATCATTTGCAATTCTGATAAGCCGATAATCTTTTAAATTATCAAGTTTATGTTCCTTGTAGCGTAACAGTTTTTTCTTCAATTTATCTCTTTCTTCCCACGTTTTGCTAGAAGCACCAAGGAGAAAGCATGCTGCATCTTCAAGACTACGCCTGAAATCTCCTTAGCTAAGTATCCATGGTCATTGCTTACAAATACTGCATTCCATTTAACAGAAGGACACAATCCAGATAATTTTTCTGCCTCTTTATAATAAAGAGTGACTTTCCTACAATTTCTAATAACATCTTCCTCATTTCCTTATAAACTCTCACTAGAAGCATCTTTAGCATTCCTATTTCTACCTATTTTTTGTTTATTATTATATATGTATTCTCTACGAGCTTTCTGTACCATGCTCCTCTTTCTCTCATGGGCCTTCCCCAGCAGTGCCTTTCAAGTTTATATTTCTACCAATAGTCTCATTAAGGCAATCTAGGATTTTTTTATACCTCTCAAAATTCTTCCACCCTCTACACATTATCCAATTTTCAAGCCACTTTAGCATTTGTAGATATGTTATAGCAGCATCTGACTTCAAGTGCCAAAATCTGTATTAGGTTTCTAAGCCTGCTGTAATAAATTATCACAAACTAGGTGGCTAAAGTATCAAATTTGTTGCAGGCGGATCACGAGGTCAGGAGATCGAGACCACGGTGAAAAAATCAAGTTATTGACAGGGCCATGCTCCCTGCAAAGCCTGTAGGGAAAATTCTTCATTTCCTCTTTCAGCTTCTGACAGCTCTAGGCATTCCTTAGCCTGTAAGCATGTAACTCCAATCTCTGCTTCCTTCTTCACATGTCCTTCTGCTTTTTTTCTGTGTTTGTCTAGCTGTCTCTTATAATGACACGTGCCATTGGATTAAGAGCCCACCATGATAATACAAGTTGACATCATCTCGTGATACTTAAAAACATCTGCAAAGACTCTTTCTCCAAGTAAATTCATATTCACACGTTCTAGGAGTTAGCACATAGGCATATTTGGTGGGTAGTCCACCATTCATTTCAATACACCAGCCATTCTATCTGAGTCTTCTTATATGTGTCTTGTAGCATCTATGGAAGTGTATATTTGTTCACCATTTCTCCTTCCCAACAGGCACTCTCCTTCATTAGATATAGGCTCAGTTGTTTACTCTGCAACCCTTGCTTTCCAATGTATTTGAAAAAATAGTATTTAATTTGAACTTATTCTATTTTTTATTTGTTTTATTTCATTTTATTTTATTTTTTTTTTTTTTGAGACGGAGTCTCGCTCTGTCACCCAGGCTGGAGTGCAGTGGCGCAATCTCGGCTCACTGCAAGCTCCGCCTCCCGGATTCAGGCTATTCTCCTGCCTCAGCCTCCCGAGTAGCTGGGACTACAGGTGCCCGCCAACACGCCAGGCTAATTTTTTGTATTTTCAGTAGAGACGGGGTTTCACCGTGTTAGCCAGGATGACCTCGATCTCCTGAGCTCGTGATCCGCCTGCCTCAGCCTCCCAAAGTGCTGGGATTACAGGCATGAGCCACCGCGCCCGGCCTACTTTTTGTTTTAAGGGATTATGTCATGCTCCTTCTAGCTGTCTATATGCCTCTCCAGAAGCCAGAAACCTGATAAGGCATTTTAATAGTAACATGTATCTGCATGGAGTTTTATTTATCAGTGAGATACTACTGTTCCTTGGTTTCTCGAGGATGGAACCACCTTATACAGAGAATAATGTGAGATACTTAGACAGGATTTGTGTAACAGTTTGACAGTAGCTTTGATTATGCTAAGACCCCATAGAACGCATTTGCACAATTGCATGTACTCTTAATTATCCTAGTGCAATTCCATCTGGAAATCACTCTATTGATAAAATGACTTTTGGCTCTATGTTTTGAGCAAAGAATTTCCTTAATTGTTACCCTGCTGGTTACTCATACTGATTTGAATTTTTCTTAGTTTAAAATTAGAGTTACTTATGTACAGCAGTTATGATAATTGGGGATGTTTATAATTCATCGCAATTCACAGATGTTTCTATAATTTCATTTCATAATAAGAATGTGGTAGTCTAGATAACTATATGAATATATGTAGTCAGAATGTAACTTAATTATAAGTTTCTATAAACTAAATGGAAAAATGATTTCAATTTCAGTGTAATCACTATTCTTACTAGAGTTTTTGGGGGGCAGAATTTCCTTTTCATCTCCCTATTAACTTCCACATGAAGCTTTGTGAAGGCCATTCTCACACATAAGTGCATGAAAGCAAACAATGCTCGACTAAAAATTAGCATATATTTCTTCCCAATATAGCCTGTAGTCAAACATAAATTACTTGACCTGCTTGTGCTTCAGATTCAGCAAGTGTTATTATATTTTAGTAAGTTTTATCAGATTACTTCAACAACTCTTGAGAAACTCTTGGATTTTACTTTTCTAGTCTGAATGTTTAGTTTTAAAATACTTAATCCTCACATACAAAGCTTACATAGGACATCTTTATATTACAAATGCATTATGTCTTGTTGTAGCATATAAACAGCAATTGCTGAACCAATGTTGTATTGTTTTCCTATTAATAATGCCTAAAGAGGCTGGGCGCGGTGTCTCACGTCTGTAATCCCAGCACTTTGGGAGGCTGAGGCAGGCGGATCATGAGGTCAGGAGATTGAGACCATCCTGGCTAACATGGTGAAACCCCGTCTCTACTAAAAATACAAAAAGTTAGCCGGGCTTGGTGGCGGGCACCTGTAGTCCCAGCTACTTGGGAGGCTGAGGCAGGAGAATCGCTTGAACCTGCGAGGCGGAGCTTGCAGTGAGCCGAGATGGCGCCACTGCACTCCAACCTGGGAGACAGAGCGAGACTCCATCTCAACAACAAAAAAAGAAATGCCTAAAGAGTTTGAATGCATGACAAAAATGCAATATAGTTCACCTTACATAAAAAAAAGAACGCTAAAAAAACTAAAACTTTTTTTCATGATTAAACACTAAACCTCTAATCTACTTAGTCTGTAAAGTTTTTATGAAATATACAATTAATGAAGTTACCAATAACCTGAATACAGCGTAGATGGTACTTCTTTGTGGAATCTTTAACTTTTCTTATTTGTTTTAGATCAAGCTTATTTTTTTTCAGGAATTTTATTCCTTCCTATATAATATATATAGAAATATGTAATCCCCTTATATATTTTATACATATGTGCATATGTATATGAAGGAACCTACATATGTGAAGGTTACATTTTAAATATATGATTGCTTTCTGTGCATCTAAAATGTAACACTTTCTTTCATATTAATTGTATTCTTCTAGGAAACAGGTGGGCAGCTCATGAGCTTCCTAGCAAAGGAAGAGAGTAACAGACACATCATACATTTTTTCTTTCAGCACTCAATGGGATCAGCAGTAAAGTTAATGAACTGTGTTTTTAAGTGGCTCCCTATTCATCTAGGGAAAGTTGTTCCACAATATGTGCATCACTGGTTTTCATTTTAATTAGTTTTGATCAAAAGTTGTCAAACTTATCCAGTGGTCCAGCCAATACATTTATGATTATCAATTTTCTATTCAAATGTCTTATTTCAGATAGAATAAAATAAAGTCTTGCAAAGCGTAAATCTCTGCTTACTCTGAACTCTTGAGAGCCAAAAATTATCTTATTATTGAGTGATGTTTTTCCCTGTCCCACTCCCACGCAAATAAGGAATAATTTTTATAATTTATTTAACAGTCACCTGTGTCAGGAGGAATTAGCAGTTAAAACAAGATCCAATCTTAGTAACATATAAGTAAAAGTTGCCTTTTCAAAATACATCTTAGTTTTTCTCATGTTCTGTTTGCAAGAAAACATTGAATTTCTTAGTGTTTATACATTGTATTCTGTATTTTAAGTTTATTTTAAAATGTAAAACCTTCTATCAAGTTTAATATTTGAAATATATTTTATTTTTGTAATGAAAATTTCAGACCGGGCGCAGTGGCTCACGCCTGTAATCCTAGCACTTTGGGAGGCCCAGGCGGGCAGATCACTTAAGGTCAGGAGTTTAAGACCATCCTGGCCAACATGGTGAAACCCTGTCTCTACTGAAAATACAAAAATTAGCTGGGTGTGGTGACATGCGCCTGTAGTCCTAGCTACTCAGGAGGCTGAGGCAGGAGAATCACTTGAACCCAGGAGGCAGAGGTTGCAGTCAGCCAAGATTGTGCCACTTCACTCCAGCCAGAGCCATAGAGCGAGACTCATCTCAAAAAAAAAAAAAAGAAAAGGAAACAAGGAAACTTCAAATTCTAAACTTCATTATTTTCTGTTACTCAATAATACCTAAATATATTAGATGGATATAATATTTAACTGTATGAGAATTTAAGAAAAAATTTTCATAAACACAATACACATCAAATTTCATTTGTAATGTCATTTCTCAGAGATAATTTGAAGTTCCTCATAGTAAAAGCTGAGTTAGAGTTGTTTTGCTAATTTATAATTTCAGATAGATCCATATGAAAGGAAAATTTGTGAGAAAATGTAATAAATTATTTAAAATATATTTTAAAATATAATTCCTTACATGTTTCATAACTCAGCCATTTATAATCATGATGTATATCATGATAATTGTGTACTTCACCAGTTTTTATAAGCTTTTGACTTTTTGAAAATTTAATATGTGGTCGAGCATGGTAGCTCACATCTGTAATCCCAGCACTTTGGGAGGCCGAGCAGGGCAGATCACCTGAGGTTAGGAGCTTGAGACTAGCCTGGCCAACGTGGAGAAACCCCATCTCTACTAAAAATACCAAAAATTAGCTGGATGTGGTGGCAGGTGCCTGTAATCCCAGCTACTCGGGAGGCTGAGGCAGGAGAATTGCTTGAACCCCGGAGGTGGAGGTTGCTGTGAGCCGACATCGCACCACTGCACTCCAGCCTGGGTGACAGCAAGGCTCTGTCTTAAAAAAAAAAAAAAAAAAAAAAAAAAAAGTAATATGTAATCTCATTTAATTTGGTGACAATGCTACAATATGTACAATATTATCTTCACTTTACAGTTGAAAACATGGAGTCCCACAGAGGTGAAAAAAATCTGCAATGTTAACACAACAGCAGATGTCAGAGCTGTGATTGGACTCCTAGGCTGCCTGATGACAAGTACTCTGTATTCTTTGCATTTAGAATTCATCAAATCCTCACTTAAATCCTGTAGGGGGGGATTGTTCTCTCTCCTTATGTTTTGAAGGGAACCTGAGGTTCAGAGAGTTTCAGTTTTCTGCCTAAAAATCACAGCTCCAATACCTGGCTGAAGTGATAGAATGCAGGTTTGTCTCACCTCAAGGGCTTTATTCTTTCCTCACCCTGCCCTGAACTCATTATTGGTAAAGGCTTTTAGTAGGGTATAGAGATGAAAACATAAATAACCATAGCACTCATTATATAATAGTGATAATTATTTTTTTCCTGCTGCCATGCACCTAAAAACCCAGACAACATTCAAATGAGTTCTCATTTTTATTTCTTTTTTATATCACACAGATAAAATAAATTTTAGCCTCAAGCCTGTGTGAGAGCCATTGTGTGGTTGTGAATTATCAGTGGGGAATTTATTTCCACCTATACAAAAAGCCAAGGCTGAAACAGGCAATCTTCCTAAATTTCTTCCTCTGTGAGACAGTATATGATTTCACTGAGGTCTGAGCTTTATGAATGGGTCCTGATCAAAAATACAATGTTTCAATTATAAAGAAAGAAAAAATGATAAGTATTTGAAGTGATACATATGTTAATTAGCTTGATTCAATAATTCCACCCTGTATACATATATCGTAGCATCACTTTGTACCCCATAAATATATACAATTGTAACTTGTCAATATCCAATAAATAAATAACAAATTCCCATATTGGGCAATCTTTGTTTTGCCATATATATGGCTCATTAACATCTAAGGATGCAGACTATCAGAAATAGGCAAATAAGGCTGGGCACAGTGTCTCAATCCTGTAATCCTAGCATTTTGGGAGGCCAAGGAGGGTGGATCACCTGAGGTCAGGAGTTCGAGACCAGCCCTGGCCAACATGATGAAATCCCATCTCTACAAAAAAAAAAAAAAAAAATTAACTGGGCTTGTTGGCGGGCACCTATGATCCCAGCTACTCAGGAGGCTGAGGCAAGAGAATCACTTGAACCTGGCGGGCGGAGGTTGCAGTAAGCCGAGATCACCCCACTTTACTCCAGCCTGGGCAACAGAGGGAGATTCCATCTCAAAAAAAGAAATAGGTAAATGGTAGTAACTGAACTGCTAGGCTCAGCTCTGTGTTGTCTTTCTAGATTTATATTTTCTAAACTTTTGTAGCTGTGTGGATTTTCATCACTTTCTTTGTCAGCTCAAATATGGATCTCTAAGCGTTTCAAGATATTCTGTAACATATATTTTATATTATCTAACTCATTGTATTTTGAGGCCTTTTCAGAAATCCTATTTCTGTTGTAAATCATGTATTAACTGTGTATATCCTCAACTACATGATATGTGACATTAAATTTTCAACAATTGTAACCCATCATTTAATAGCCGGGTGTGTATAGCCTGACATACTTTGAGACAGTTCAGGAAGTCACTTTCATCTTGGTTTTTATAGACTATATAGTAGCCATGCTCTCTCTCTCTCTCTATAAATATATATATATATATATATAATCACTGTCGAATTTATCGTATTGCTCCTTAAGGTTTTAATAATTTACATTTTCTGCAAAAAAGCAAACATATTATTTACCATCTTCGCTTTCATCAGAAATATTAGCAAATGGCATAATTTTAGGTATAACTTTCTGTCATTGTCATCTCTTTACTCTCATGATACATGTGAGATGAGGATATAAGCTAATAGGCTCACTAGTATACACCAGCTTCATGTGAAGTATAATTTAAATTCATATCTCAGTAAAATGAAAAATGACTACATAGCTATGTGTTAAAGTTTTCAGGTTCACTTTCGAATTGATAAAACTGAAAATATGAAAATCACTACTGTCTATAATATATTGCCACATATGTTATTTTCAACATATACATATCTACTATGCCCTAGTTAAACTGTTTTGATAGTATTTTGAAATTTTTAATACAAGGAAGAAGAAAATACTTTAGAGACTTAGAGTAAAGCAATCTAGTCTATGTTATAAATTCTGGCTACAGAAGAGAAGTGAGTATATTGTTTGTATTGTCTGTACTCCATTAGAATGTCAGCCTCCTGAAGGCAGGGACTTTGATTTTTTTTCTTTCTGTATTTGCTGCTATAGCATTAAAACAGGAAGAATGCCTGGGACTTTGCAGGACGTCAACAATATTTGTTGAATAACCGATTGACTGCTGAATGAATGACTGTTTTACCCTTTAAGAATGGCCAATAATTGTTTAGAAACAAAAACGATTTTAATTATTACTCTTAGGAGTACCTTCACAATATAAATGCAATTAAGTTAAAAGCTAATTAAATATTTAATTAAAAGTTAATAAATAGTATTTATTATGTCTACTGATTTCCTGTTTGAACTAACAATACCAATCAAGACATTTAACAAACTTTTCTCCAATTACAGCTTGACCAAAAATAAATAAACAAAAATTTAAGAAAAACAAACAAAAATAATAGTTTAACTAAATTAAGTGCCTCATTTGATGTCATGTAAACATAGCCCAAATATATTGTAATCTTTTGTTTATTAACCAGTTTAGACATTCTGTGTATTCACTGTGTGCAGGCTGATGACTTCAGTCATCATTCATTATGTACAAATGATAATTTTATTATTTTGGAAATTTAAGGTCTGTTTTAGAAGAATATTCGTTGAAAAAACCAACTCCATTGTCATATTTCTATTTAAGGTATTTAACATTACACCAATTTTATTAACGCAGGTAGGTTATTGTATTATTGTACAAAATTAAACACTTACTTTGAGTAACTGATTTTTGTGTTTATGTAGATATCTAAGTTTGACTTAAATTTTGAAAATGTCAACAATTTATAGAGATAAGATAATTTGTGACCCATTTAACATAGAATTCTATTAAATATCCTCACCTTTTGCTGACATCTACACAAATGTCTAGTTCAAAGATTATGGTAAATACACTGTGGAAAATCAATCAAAATAAATTATATTTGAATATTTTTGCAATATAACTTTAGAAACAGTTAAATATTTAAGGTATAATTTTAAAAAATTACCCCATTATTCTGTAAATATAGTTGCAAATACTTAACTTATACATTCATATATGAATGCACTATGTATGGACGTAGCTTACATGCCCCAACAGGGTGACTTATACTGGGTAATATCAGTATTAAGCACTGAATAATATCATCAAAGTATGACCCCACTCTTATCTCACTTGTAACATTTCCAGATACTTAATGCTTTCTTCACTGCTCTATACTCCCTCAACAAATTTCTCTGCTATAGCCCTTAATCCTCAACATCAAACTCCATTCCTGATAAATCATGTATTTTTTTTTATGTCAGTGTTGCATAACTTTGCTAGAGAAAATTTTATCTCTGTGCAGATTTGGACCACTAAAATTAATGTTCTGACTTAGAATTACTACTATGTTTTCCTCATTGATTTAACTTGTTAACCTTTCCAAGCCATCTTCTACGACTTCAAGCTACTAGTTATACATTAAAAAAACTCTTCTTTAATTACACACAGCATACATATATACAAATATACATGTATACACATAATTTAATAATATGTAGTATAAAAACTTTGTGAAGTTCTTGAAGAGAAGCACATCTTCTCTTCAGGATATATCTCTTTATACTTATCATTTTATCCCTCTATATTTAGAAAAAGGGATGCTATTTCTCTTTAATTTTGTTTTAATTGACAAATAATTGTATATATTTATGGGGTACTATGTAATGGTTTGATATATGTTTACATTGTGGAGTGACTAAATCAAACTAATTAACAAATCCATTACCTAACATGCTTATCATTTTTTGTGGTTAAAACGTTTAAAATGTATTCTTTTAGAAATTTTGAAATAGACAAGGCCTCATTACTTATTATAATCATCATTCTGTGCAGTAGATCACTAGCATTTACTCCTTGTGGATGACTAAAATGTGTACCCTTTAATCAACATCTCCCCGTTCCCTATCCATCCCCCTCCCCAAGCTCCTGGTAACCACTATTTTTCTACTTTATTGGTTTTTCTTTTTTATATTTCACATAGAAGTGAGATTATGCCATATTTCTTTCTGTGCCAACTTATTTCACTTAGCATAATGTTCTCCAAGATGCCCTTTCTGAAGTGGTTCTTTTTTAACACATCTGTGTAAATCTCCTCTGAGTTTTGATCACATACTCCTTCTATTCCTTCTATCTTTCCTATGCACTGAATCTTGAAAAACTCCCAAGCACTTGGGAAGGTAGAATAATGTCTCTCTGCTTCACCAAGTTGTTCACTTTCTAATTTCCAGAATTTGTGTATACGGTGCCTTCAAAGGCAAAATGGTATTTGCAGGTGTGAATAAAGTTAAAGACATTGAGATGCAAAGATTATCCTACATTGTCTGATGGGCCAAACATAATCACAGGGTCCTTATAAGTGAAATGTAATGGCAGGAGAGTGAGTGTTAGAGTACTGTAGCAGGAGAAAAAATCAACTGTCCATGGTAACTTTCAGCTGTTAGAAGTGATGGTAATCCTTATTCAGAATATATTTTGAAGGTAGAACGTTATGACTTGGAAGGTTGAAAAAAAAAAGAATCATGAATCATAAAGGACATATTGAACTTTAACCCAAACAATTGGTTGGATTTGTCATTTACTCACATAACAAATACTATATAAAGACTATGTTTGGGAGAAGGAACTATGAGTTTTATCTTTGACCTGCTTAATTTGAGATGCTGTAGACATACAAAACAAGTAAGTAGCTCATTAGCGGTACGGCTGGTATTATAATTTCATTAGCATACCAATGATGTTTGAATTAATAAAATTAAATAAGGTCGCCTAGGAAATAGAAAAAAGGTGAAGAAGGACCAGTTTTGAGCTATGGGATACTCCAACATTTAGACATCAAACAGAGAGGAAGGAACTAGAATCAAAAGACTAAGATAGGCTGGCTATTGAGGTAGAAAGACAATTAGAACAATGTCATGTCACAGAAACCATGGAAATAATGTATTTTCAGAGACCATGTAAAGATTGAGTAAGATGAGAAAAGATAATTGATCTTTGTGTTTGGCAACTTGACACTCATTCAATGGTTAAAAGCAAAAGCCCAAACGTGGCTGGATAAAAATGTAATGAAAATGAGGAAGTGGACACAACATTTTTGAAAATCTTTAAAAATATTTTGCTGTGATAGAGAAGACAGACAAGGTATAGAAGCTAGAGGACAGGATGAAATCAACACCAGGCTTTTAAATATGGAAAAATGTTAATGACAATTTTTGTAAGCTACTGAGAATTGCCTAGCCAGTAGTGAGAAATTGATGGCTATAGAAGTAAAGACCTTTTGTAGGATAGAAAAGACAAGGTTAGCATATAACTTTGTCATCAAGACTGGGAAACTATTAAGAGATAAATGAACAGGGTAAGCTTTTAATATTTAGGCAGGTAAAAGAAGGGCATATTTTCCTAAGAATATAAGTAACCAAGATGACCCTAGTCAAATGATATAAAATGCAAAATGGAAGTAGAGTGCCCTTAGATAGAAGCCGGGATATATATTTCATTGTAACAAGAGGGGAGGCTGAGTAACTGTAAAGAGATGCAATGCATTGGTGAGTATGGTAGGGAGATGTGTCAGTGCTCATCTGATTGCTTTAATTTTTCCTATAAATAATTAGATGAAATCATAAAATAAAGATTCAGGGCCAGGCGCAGTGGCTCACGCCTGTATCCCAGCACTTAGGGAGGCAGGTAGATCACTTGAGGTCAAGAGTTTGAGACCAGCCTGGCCAACATGGCAAAATCCTGTCTCTATTAAAAATACAAAAATTAGCCTGGCACCGTGGCACGTGCCTGTAGTCCCAGCTACTCAGGAGGCCGAGGCAGGAGAATCGCTTGAACCCTGGAGGCAGAGGTTGCAGTGAGCAGAGATCATGCCATTGCACTCCAGCCTGGGCGACAGAGAGAGACTCTGTCTCAAAAAATATATAAATGAATAAATAAATAAAAGATTCAAATAGAAGAGAAAAAATGAGAAGTCATCGTCTTGCAGAGTGAGTTTTAGGAACGCATTTGAAACTTTATTCATGAATGTAAAGTGAAACTAGTCACCATGATAGTGTGACTTTTATACAGCAAAAGCCAGTTATTCAGATGTATCCATGAATTGTGTAAATAATTAAATTCAATGAGAGTTAAGGTTAAGTTGGATGAATAGGGTTAAGTTGGATGAATATGATCAAGAAACGAGAAGGAAGGGAGATTCTGCAAACAAGTGATAACAACACTGGAACATACAATCCAACCTACATAGGGAAGAAAGTCAGGGTGGTTCAGAGATAGATGAATATTAAAACTGTGTTAGAATCAGTGTATTGGAGGCACCAATAGAGTCAAAGAACTGTAGGTGTGGGATATACTAAAGTAAGTAAGCTAATATAACAAAAAAGAAACTAAGTACTTGTCAAAGATATTTTTGAAAATGGTGGCTAGAGTGTGGGCGGAGAAAATAATCCTTGGAATTTAGGAAGCCAAGAACACTGAGAAGCCAGGGTATTGGCTGGATCGTCTGCACAAAAGTTGAAATCTCTATGAATGCTGACTGGACTAAGGGTAAAAAGGAAGACTGTGATCCAGTTCCATTGAAGAAAAATGTCTAGGAGTTCAGGATGTAGGGAAAAGGAGTTTAGAACTGGTATTGGGAAACAAGGAATTCACTGAGTCCACCTGCAGGCTCTGAGGTATGTGGAGTGAGAAAGGAAAATAGCACTCACTTAAGAAGCCTGTGGAGGGTGTAGGGTGTTTCTTCTAGTAACAAGTTTAACTAGCTTAGACAAAGGAGGAAAACAAATAAAGAAAAAAATGTGGCTTAATATGGGGAATGTTGATCAAAGCGTGTTCCAAAGTCACAGTAGAAAGGCATAGAAGGTTAAGAGTTGGGCTAATTTAGGGGATATACAGAGAGAAGCATGTGGGGATAATTTGAGAGCATTTTGAAAAGCTTGGACTTTTGGTTGTGACTGAGATAAAAAACAATATGCAAAAGGATAATGTATTCCTTGTATATTTAAGGAAGGTAGGTAATCAGTTTAAATTATGGCCTGCATATTCTTTTCAACGGAAAGAGTGGGGCCACTCGGAAACTGTTCCTGTCATTGTTTCAAGCTGCATATCAGCCTGGGATTTGATACAGGGAGTTAACAAGGGATGGGTATCTTTAGCAGCTGGAAAAGCTATGACAATCTGGGGAAGGGATTATTAAAGAGCAAGCAGAGAGCAAGAAGACTTCTGGGGCTTCTGGACTCTTAGGATCATGAGTAACTTCTGAAGTCCTCTAGGTGAGCTTGTTTCTTCTATGAGGAAACCACTATCTCACTGAGTAACTTCTGAAGTCCTCTAGGTGAGCTTGTTTCTTCTATGAGGAAACCACTATCTCACTGAAATATTGTCTTTATGAATGTACTATTTTGTGTTATCGACTTATTTTTAAAATTAAAATGAAATTTGGAGGGGCAATTTTTTTTTTTTTTGCTATACCTTAAAACAATTATCCATACCTTAGAAGAGTTTTTTTTTTTTTCTTTTATAACCAGAATGGAGGTTATCAGAGAGTGGGAAGTTTTTTATTACTTTATTTTTCAAATTACTGTACAGTAAATTTGATTATTTGTTTCTGTTGGTGTACGCTCCTATGTATTTTAATAAATGGATAGATTTGTGCACCACCATAATCAGAATAGACAGTTCTGTCATCCCCAAAACTATCTCATCCTATCCCTTTATAGTGATACCCTCCTCCTTGCCCCTAATCTCTGGCAAACACTGATCTGTTTTCTGTCCCAATAGCTTTGGTTTTTTGAGAATGCCATATAAGTAGAGTCCTGTAGTTTGTAACTTTTTGATACTGACTTCTTTCACTCTGCATAATGTCTTTGAAGTTCATACAAGTTGTTTCATGTATCGATTGTTCATTATTATATATTGCTTTATAGCATTTCATTGTACACATGTACTAGGTTACCCATTCACCCACTGAAGGACATTTGTTGTTTACAAGTTTTGGCATTAGTAATTAGAGCTGCTATAAGCATTCATAGATGGGTAGTTTAAACATTAGTTTTCATTTCACTCCAGTATATACTAATGATGGGATTGCTGGGTCACACAGCCAATGTATGTTTAACTACGAAAGAAACTGCCAAATCGTTTCCAGAGTGGCTATTTCATTTTGCATTCCAGCCAACAACGAGTGAGAATTCTTGTTGTTCTCCATCCTCACCAGCTTATGGTTTGATCATTTTGGGAGGACATTCCAATAAGTCTGTAAAGGTAGCTCATCGCAGCTCTCCATTTCCCCAACGGCTAATGAAGCTTAACATCATTCTATGTGCTTCTCAGTGGAGATTTGGTGGAATAATTTTCACATATAAAAGGAAGATAAGGGTGATATACAACAACAATGAAAATCTCAATATGAACAGCATAAGAATAATCATTCACCAGGGTTTAAAATAGTGAAGATCTGGGAGCTTGATTAGAAGCCAGAGAGGACGGGGTGAAAGACACCTCAATATAATTAGTGAACGTCATTTTTAAAATATAAATTTAATTTTTGTTGACTCTTCTCAGCCTTTATTTAAAAGCGTTATATGTTAATTTTTATATACCTCTTGCTTACTTGCCAAGAAATAAAACAGTAAATTTATGAATGTCCTTTCTTACATATTCTATTTTATGCCCTAAAAGTATTATTTCTACTATTGGTAAATCTCATACTATTGAGTGGCAGAAATAATATGATAACCTAATTAATATTTTACTACCAGTAATAGAAATTGTGTTTTCTTTTTCAAATCTCTGACTTCTGGGACAAAAATAGAGATATTCTGAGAAAAGTTGAGAGCAACTTTAGAATGAAGAGTTAGTCATAGAACCAGTACAACTTGCTGCAAACATTGTCAAATGTTTCTGACAGAATAGGCAGTCCTCTCTTTATTAAACATATGTTTGACATTATGGAAGAAATAAACTTCAGTGCTAGGAATCGTACGCATAGAATGAATCAAATGTTCCTCATTGCAAGGTTGGAAAAACTGCTATGTTGAGTGGGAACACAGGTTTGAACTTGTTGGGTAAATTCTCATTTGCTTTTAAGCCTCTAAGTCAATATTACTTCTCATTTGTGCATTAAATCAAGAGATGACAAGATGTCAGTTTTACATTTTGTCCTCTGATGTGTGAATTTGGAAATAGTCACTGAAGATTGCAAAGAGGTTTATCCTATGTTCAAGCATTGGTTACAGAGCCACAGCAATAGAATGATGGGAACAGGCTCCTGTGTATGTGTTCTTCTGGCAGTGAGTTTACTGCTTAATTTCCCGTCCAAGTCTGTACCTCAAATTATATGCCAATGTCAGGTTCAAACTGGAGACTGGGCCAGGCTCAGTGGCTCATCCCTGTAATCTCAGCACTTTGAGAGGCCGAGGCGGGTGGATCTCCTGAGGTCAGCAGTTCAAGACCAGCTTGACCAATGTAGTGAAACTCTGTCTCTACTAAAAATACAAAAAATTTAGCCAGGCATGGTGGTGGGCGCCTGTAGTAGTCCCAGCTACTAAGAAGGCTGAGACAGGGGAATTGCCTGAGCCCGGGAGACGGAGGTTGCAGTGAGCCGACATTGCACCACTGCACTCCAGCCTGGGTGACTGACGAGACTCCATCTCAAAAAAATAAAAATAAAAATAAAAATAAATAAATAAATAAATAAAACTGAAGACTGGAGAGTTTCTTAAGTAATATTTCTACCTGCTGTTAATAACAGCTGAAGGAAAATTAGTTGAAGAAATCTTATTTTAAAAATCTAATTGGAGGTATCAATATCAAGTACAATCACTAAAACAGTATTTATGACATTGAGATATTTAAGATCTAGTAATTTTTAAATATCTCACCCTTTTCTTTCAAGCACAATAATGTAAATGTGGGAGCTTGTGTGAGATATCTCCAAACAGGGACTTGGGATTTTACAGAGTCAATTTTAATGTAGAAACAAAGTTCCGGTGTGCTAGATGAAATTATTATTTTATGACTGTATCTAATAGAGAGGTACTTTCCAAACTTTATCTTTCTAAATAAAATATGTTTACTAAAAATCTGCATTCAAATAAACCAGCAATTCCAAAAGAAAATTTAATCTGGAGCTTGGAAATTATAAAGAATTCGGAAGAAATATGTAATGTAGCTATATACTCCCAGGAAACAGTAGAGAAGATGTGTTTCTATTGAACAAAATAAAGCAAAAAATCCTCTTTCTACATAATAAGATATTCACAACCATCAAAACATGTGATTCTCATGTAAAGGTGGTAGAGGTTTAATTTCCCTTTCCCTATTTTTGTTTAGCAAAGTCACCCTTTGGCCGATGTTGCATAAAAGAAGCTTTCATGCAAGCTTTATTGATCTCTTCTTCCTTTTAGAGTTCTCATGTCCCCTCTCAGAACCCCCAGATCCTGGCATACTATGACTATTTGTTGGTCACTCACAAAAGCCGGACATTATTTTGTGCTCTATTATTTCCACAAAATATTAAAGCAGGCAGCTCTTTATGATACTGTCAGCAAATCATTCTCTGCAAGATCACATTACTAGCTAATGTAACTTGTTTTACTGTGGAGTCTCACTTAGGATATGAAAAGAAGCACTTTTACACATTTCTAAATCACTACTCTAAACCAAGCACCAATAAATTTCCCTTTACAATTTTGAAGATACGTTTAGCAAATTTCATAATTTTACCAAATAATAATTGGTGACTCTCTCTGTGGAAATAAATAAAATCTACCCAAATGAGAACAAGCAAAGGCTTTGTCTTAGTCAGTTAGCGCTGCTATAACAAAATTGCATAAACTGGGTGACATATCAACCACAGAGATTATGTCTTCCAGAACTGGTGACAGGATGTCCATGATCATGGTGCCAACATGATCAAGTTCTGGTGACAGCCCTCTTCAAGGTTAAGATTACTGACTTCTCATTGTATCCTCACACAACAGAAAAGGCACAAGCTAGCTCTCTGGCCTTTTGTAATATGGGCACTAATCCCACTCATGAGAGCTTCACCCTCATGACCCAATTACTTCTCAAAGTCCCCACCTCCAAATTCTATCGTTTTGGGGATTAGGTTTCAACATATGAATTTGGGGAGGGGCACAAACATTTTATCTAAAATATGCTTAATATATAGAACTTTCTATAGCAACATGGACAGCTGCTATCACTTCTTTTGTTTGATAGAGACTCAAATACAGGTAAGAAAGTGGTAAAACTCAATAGTGGAAATAAAATGATAGCTATAATTATGCCCTGATTGGAGACTGTAGGTGAGATAACTAGAAGAGGGGCCATCATATGTGACTGGTTAGGGGAACACATTTGGCTTTCTTTGTTTGGTTCTAAAATGGAAGTAGGGCAAAAATTAGGAAAGTTGTCAGTTATTGATCAAGTCCTGGTCATTTGGGGCCGATTGCTACAGGAGTTGCTGTTGGCTTCTAGGACTGGTTGCTGCAGATAGTGGTTTGACTTTTTGGATTGACTGTTGAAGGTAGTGAGGTGTTTTCCTGGACTGGCTGTTGCAAATTTCAGGTGAGACCTTCCTTTTGGTGTATAAACTGACCATTGTCCATTTATGTATTCAGTCTTGTACTGTGTCCAGAGCATTGTAAAAGGAGCTGGAGGAAAACAGACATGATTAATCCTGAACTCAATTACAAATCAGAAGAGTGAGGAAAACTTCATAAGGGAAGTTACATTTGAACAAAACCTTGAAAGAAGTAACAACATGAGCAAAAATAGAACAGACAGACAATGACCTATGTGTATTATAGGAAGCAGAGATAGAGGTGAAAATTGAAAGCATAGGAAAGCAGATGGGATTCACAGCAGAGAAAAGAGAAAAATATAAAACAGTAGAGTATAAAATATGTCTTAGTCTGAGTTTTCACCCAAAAAGCGGAGACAAAGCCTAGCATATAGGCAATTTATTTTGGAAGGCAAATTTTAGAAAAGAGCAGAGGGACACCAGTTAGAATGGAACAGAGAAAAGGAGGAAACTAATTCAAGGGCATATTTTTCAAAATGATCAACCCTGTGAGAAACTGAGGCTTGTGTCTATCAGTCTCTTCTGTGGAGCTGTGTAGAATTGTTCTTCTAAAGGTCATGCCATGCACAATTATCCTCTCAAATGCCAGAAGATGAGAACATTTATCCACCAACTTCTGTTGGTCAAAGTATGCCCCATGAAGGTATTAACTCCCTTTCACTTCCAAGTTACCCATGCGTACACACATTTTGCTGGTTAGGTTTCTCTAGGTCTCCTTTTTTAGAGGCATCAGGGAAATGTGGGGACAGAAAGCAAGAAGTATTTGTTTCAGCTGAAGCAAAATACTATTAGGTTACAACTGCATTAAACCAATTGCTGAAGCAATAGCTACAGTAAGAGGTGTGCTGAGAAGATACTTGATGTGATTACAATTTTCTTAAATTCATTGAGACTTGTTTTGTGGCCTTTAATATGGTCTATCTTGGAGGATGTTCCATATGCTGATGAAAATATTGCATAATCTTCAGTTGTTGGGCAGAATGTTCTGTAAATATCTGTTAGGTCCATTTGTTCTAGGGTATAGTTTCCAGGCATTTTGTTGTTGTTGTTGACTTTCTGTCTTGACGACCTGTCTAGTGCTGTCACTGGAAGTCTCCCACTGTTATTGTGTTGCTGCCTATCTCATTTTCTAGGTCTAGTAGTAATTGTTTCATGAATTTGGGAGCTCCAGTGTTAGGTGCATATATATTTAAGACACTGATGGTTTCCTGTTGAAGTAATCCTTTTATCATTGTATAATATCCTTCTTTGACTTTTTTTTATTGTTGTTGCTTTAAAGTCTGTTTTATCTTATATAAGAATAACTACTCCTGCTTGCTTTTCCTTTTCATTTGCATGGAATATCTTTTTCTACCCCTTTACCTTAAGTTTATGTGAGTGTTTATGTGTTTGGCAAGTCTCTTGAACACAGCAAATATTGTGATCATGGATTTTATTCATTCTTCCATTCTGTACCTATTAAGTAGAACATTTAGGCCATTTACATTCAACATCAGTATTGATATGTGAGATACTGTTCTATTCATCATCTTAGTTGTTGCCTAAATACCTTTTTTTTAAATTGTGTTATCGTTTTATAGGCCCTGTGAAATTTATGCTTTAAAGAGGCGTCTATTTTGGTGTGTTTTGAAGTTTTGTTTCAAGATTTAGAATTATTTTTAGCATTTCTTGAATTTGGTAGGGGCAAATTATCTCAGCACTTGTTTGTTTGAAAAAGACTTTATCATTTATGAAGCTTAGTTTTGATGGACACAGAATTCTTGGCTGACAATTATTTTGTTTAAGGAGACTAAGAAAGGACCCTAATTCCTTTTGGCTTGTAAGGTTTCTGCTGAGAAATATGCTGCTAATCTGATGGGTTTTTCTTTATAGGTTTCTAGATGCTTTTTTCTCACCACTCTTAAGATTCTTTCCTTTGTCTTGACTTTAGATAACCTGATGACTATGTGCCCAGGTGATGATCTTTTTGTGATAAATTTTACAGGAAGTTTTTGAGCTACTTGTATTTGGATGTCTAAATCTCTAGCAAGGCCAGTGCATTTTTCCTCAATTAATTTTTCATACCACAGTGGAATAAAACTGAAAATTAATTTCAAAAGGAACTCTCAAAACTATACAAATACATGGAAATTCATCTGCTCTTGAATGATCTTGGGGTTAACAATGAAATCAGGATGAAAATTAAAAACTTCTTTGAACTGAATAATAATAGTTACACAACTTACCAATACCTCTGGCATACAGCAAAAGTGGTGCTAAAAGGAAAGTTCATAGCATTAAATGCCTCATCAAAAAGTGTAAAAGAGCACAAATAGACAATCTAATTTCACACCTCAAGGAACTAGAGAAACAAGAACAAACCAAATACCAATCCAGCATAAGAAAAGAATTAAAGAGCAGAATTAAATAAAACTAAAACAAAAAATGCCAAAAATAAGTGAAACAGGAAGCTGGTTCTGCCAGGCACAGTGTTTCAGGCCTGTAATCCCAGCACTTTGGGAGGCCAAGGCAGGCTGGTCACCTGAGGTTGGGAGTTTGAGACCAGCCTGACCAACGTGGAGAAACCCCGTCTCTACTAAAAATACAAAATTAGCCGGGCGTGGTGGTGCATGCCTGTAATCCCAGCAACTTGGGAGGCTGAGGCAGGAGAATCACTTGAACCCAGGAGGCGGAGGTTGCTGTGAGCCAAGATTGTGCCATTGCCCTCCAACCTGGGCAACAGGAGTGAAACTCCATCAAGAAAGAGAGAGAGAGAGAGAGGAAGGAAGGAAGGAAGGAAAGAAGGAAGGAAGGAAGGAAGGAAAAGGAAGAATGAAAGAAAGAAAGAAAGAAAGAAGGAAGGAAAGAAGAAAAGAAAAGAAAGCTGGCTATTTGAAAAGATAAACAAATGTGATATACCATTAGAGAGATTAACCATGAAAAAAAGAGAGAAGATCCAAATAAGCTCAATTATTAATAGAAATGAAGTGGGAGATATTACAACTGATAACACAGAAATACAAAAGATCATTCAAGGCTACCATGAACAGGTTTATGCACACAAACTAGAAGTCTGGATGAGATGGATAAATTTCTGAAAATATATAACTTTCCTAGATTAAATCAGGAAGAAATTCTGAATAGACCAATAACAAGTAGCAAAATTGAAACAGTAATTTAAAAATTGCTAGCCGGGCACAGTGGCTCACACCTTTAATCCCAGCACTTTGGGAGGCTGAGGCGGGTGGATCACCTGAAGTCAGGAGTTCAAGACCAGCCTGGCCAACATGGTGAAACCCCGTCTCAACTAAGAATACAAAAATTAACTGAGCATGATGGTGGGTTCCTGTAATCCCAGCTACTCAGGAGGCTGAGGCAGGAGAATCGCTTGAACCCAGGAAGCAGAGGTTGCAGTGAGCCAAGGTCTTGCCACTGCACTCCAACCTGGGCAACAAGAGCGAAACTCTGTCTCAAAAAAAAAAAAGAAAATTGCCAACAAAAAAATTCCAGGAACAGATGGATTGACAGCTGAATTCTATCAGGCATTTAAAGAATTGCCTACTTAAACAATTCTTAAAGATAAGGAAAGAGGGAATCCTCCCTAAATAGTTGTATGAAGCCAGTATCACCCAAGTACCAAAACCAGGAAAGGACATAACAAAAACAAAAACAAAACAAAACAAAACAAAAAACTACAGACTAATATCTCTGATGAAAATAGATGCAAAAATCCTCAACAAAATACTAGGTAACCAAATCCAATAGCATATCAGAAAGATCAAGTAGGTTTCATACAAGGGATTCAGGGATGGTTTAACATATGCAAGTAAATAAATGTGATATATCACATAAAAAGAGTTAAAAACAAAAATTATATTATCATCTCAATAGATGCAGAAAAAGCATTTGATGAAATCCAGCATTCCTTTATGATAAAAACCCTCAGTAAAATTGGAATAAAAGGGACATACCTCAAAGTAATAAAAGCCATCAATAACAAACCCACAGCCAATATCATACCGAATGGGGAAAAGTTGAAAGCATTCCCCCTGAGAACTAGACCAAGACAAGGATGATGACTTTTATGACTTCTATTCAACATGAGTGGTGAAAAGTGAAGAAGTACAAGGTCTCAGTGAATATAGAGTAATCATCTAGAGACTGAGCCGTGTCTCCAAGCTTCTGTATCCAAGAATATATTTGTTTGCAAGGAGAGATTTTAGCAGCCTTCAATGCCAATCTCCTCCTCTTCCTTATCAGTATTATAGAAATATTTCTGAACTAAAGTTCACATAATTAGAGTTTACCCCCACATCCTCTGTGCAGGGATGGTGGGGGGAGTTTGGTTATTATATACCTGTGGGCAATTCGTATGCTTGTTTTGGAAAATGTCTACTCCAGTCATTTGCCCATGTTTTAATTGAGTTATTTATTTTTGCTATTGAGTTGTTTGAGTTCCTTATATATTTTGGATATTATCCCCTTATAAGATGCATAGTTTGCAAATGTTTTCTCACATTGTTGTGAAGAAGCTTGTAAGTATGATGCAATCGCATTTGTCTGTTTTTGTTTCTGTTGCCTGGGCTTTTGGGGTCATATTCAAAACATTATTTTTCAGACCAATGTCATGGAGCTTCTCCCCTGGAAAACATATAAAAGGCCAACAGATATATGAGAAAATGATCAATATCACTAATCATGAGAGAAATGCGAATTAAAACCACAGTGAGATATCACTTCACACCAGTTGGAATAGCTATTATCAAAAAGACAAAAGATAATTGTTAGAGAGAATATAGAGAAAAGGAAAACCTTGCACCATGTTAGTAGAAATGTAAATTCGTATAGCTATTATGGAAAACATCAGGAAGTTTTTTTAAAAAAAATTAGAAATAGAATCATTGTGTGATCCAGCAATCCTAAAGGAAATAAAATCGGTATGTTGAAGAGATAGAAAAAATAGCTGCACTCCCATATTTATTTGCAGTAGTATTTATAATACCCAAGGTATGGAATCAAGCTAAGTGTCCATCAGTAAATGAATGGATAAAGAAAATGTGGTATTTAAGCATAATGAAATATTATTTAGCCATCAAAAGAAGAAAATGCTGTCACTTTTGACAACATGGATGAACCTAGAGGACGTTATGATAAACGAAATAAACCAGGCACAGAAAGACAAGCATTACATTACCTTACTCCTATGTAGATCTAATAAGTTGATCTCAGAGAAACAGGGAGTATAATGGTGGTTACTAGGGACTGGGGTGGTTGTGGGGGTGAGGGTAGGGGAAATACTGGTCAAAGGATATCAAATTTCAGTTAGATAGAGGGAGTAAGTTCAAGAGATCTATTGTACAAAATAGCAACTATAATCATATTTTGTATTCATTAAAAATGCTGAGAGTGGATGTAAAGTGTTCTCACAAAGACATGATATCCAAGTGAGAAAACGTGTATGTTAGTTACTAGATTTAGTCATTCCACAATGCATATATAGTTCAAAACAATCTGTTGTACACAGTATATAAATACAATTTTATTGATCAATTAAAATATAATCTTAAAAAATAAAAATATTTAAAAATTTAAAAATATAGTTTCATTACACATTGGTCCCTTGTTATCCATGCAGGATTGATTGTAGGACCCCCGTGGCTACCAAAATCTAAGAGTATTGTATAATATTTGCATATAATCAATGTATATTCTCCCATATGGTTTAAATCATCTCCAGATTACATACAATACCTAATATAATGCCTACACATTACTTCTTTTATGTAGATTCAATGTAGTACTTGGTGTGCAACAAATTCACATTTTGTTTTTTGGAACTTTGTGGATTTTTTTCCTGTATATTTTCAATCTATAGTTCTTGATTTCAAGAATGCAGAACCCATGGATACAGAGAACTGACTGTATGTATATTTTTTTAATGATCTGCTATCAATTTTAAATTTCAACTTTGCTTTAAGTAAATAAAAAATTATACTTCACATTATGTAATTCAAATGGTAAATCAAGCATGTGCGTGTGTGTGTGTGTGTGTGTGTGTGTGTGTGTGTGTATTAGCATTTCAACATGTGGAACATAACAGAACATATATTAGTGGCATATTTTACTGAAGCAAACTCAGATCTAAATTGATTCATGTTCATAACATTATAATAAATGTTAACCACCTAGTTTAAATTATTTAATATAATCCTTCATATTTTATATGGAGAATGTAAAAAAGTGAAATAAGTACTTTTTGACAGTGCGTGGCAATTTGAATAAAGCATGATGTTTATTTTACGAGGCAGTGTTTCTGAAAGTATTATCCTCAGAGTCTCACAATTCTGTGTTTGACTCATGGCCTGCTGGTTTGAGTGGGAGGACAAGGCTCTGGGATTCCTAACCCAGTGTCAGATGGGTAAGCTGCCTATCTCAGATATTTTTAAATGTCTGCAATAAATTGTCACAAAATATGAATATGTCTGTCAAGTTCAATCAACTCTATTGAAGACAATCGAAACAGGTAACGTAAGATATCTTACTGTCAATACATTAGTAATGTGACCATATCCAGAAAACAGAATATTTTTTCCCAACTATGTAGTACAGTAGTTCTAGTCTCAACAGTATTTGTCAGAAGAATATTACGCATGTGTGGGACAAATGTGTTAGTGTTAATGTTCGTGGTTGTAGAGTAAGATAACGTTGAGCAATAGAAATGATAATAAACGACCATTTTCAAATTGCTAGTTTTATATACTAACCTGCCATGTTTCATATTTGCCTGCTCATAAGAACCACTTGGTAAGCTTATTAAACATACTGATGTCCGGGCTACTCCCCTGTAGATGCTGACGTAGTAGGGAAGTTTGGGAAATGTAGTTCTAACCAACATAGCTAATAGTGACTTTGACATCGGACTGTGTCCATATGCTTTGATCTATGGGAAATGTGAACAGCTTGGAAAATTATGTAGTAAGTCTCTATATTTCATTTGACTTCTCATAGAACCTTTTGTTTCTTCCACTGGTGACCAAAGAATTATAGGATGGTGGCAGTGACCCTGGTTACTTTGATAAGGACCATTTACATGTCTGCAGGTTAAAGCATCGAACCACATTTATAGACAGAATTTAATCGTAAAATATTAAAAGATACAAAGGAAACTAAAAAACCAAACTATATCAGGCTGAGAATATGCTGTGAAAACATAGAGAATACTTTTTACATGTCTTTGGACTACAGAGCCCCTAATAAGAATTAAATAAACCAAACTTCTATAAGAGCACTTATTTTGCTGATGATTCTCATCAAAACAAAACAAGACAATAACAGCAAAATAACATGAAACAAGAAGAAAGAAAAATAAAAAAAAGAATTCTGCTATTTTCATGTAAGTTAAACATTACTTTGGATATATTAAAGGTGATTTTTTTCTTTTTATTGCAGATTCAAATCATTGGTTGAAAAATACATGGTAAGAAAACAGCATTAGCCCAAACAACACCTGGAGATAAACAGGTGGTCTATATATGCACTACAAGAGGAGAAACTCTGCTTTCTAGCACTTAGATGATAGAGGCACCCATTGCCTCTGCTTGCTGCTATAGCTAATCCACCTATAAATACATTTTTGAGTTCCTAGTGAAATGCATAGCACATAATAATTGGTAGAGTATTAAAAGATATAAGAGTTAGGTGCCTTCAATAACATCTTTTTTCATTATTAACCATACACATTTTTTTCAGGCAATTTAAATGAGTGTGCTATTCCTTCCAATTATTATAAAATTTTGTGTTTCTTTTTATTTCCCCGTGTGTTACACTTAAGTTTTGTGTCCTTATTTTGTCATTTGTAATAGAAAGCATAGATTTTAATATTTGATTAAACAACCTGAGATCATTGTAATGAGTGCAGTAATTGAATCTGTACTTCGTTATGAATATATTGTTATATTAGGATTTTTACAGATAAGTAAGGAAAAGCAACATTGTTTTTGAGTTTGATGATCTATAAACCATTCACAGACGAATTTTTTTCCCCATAGAATAATTTGTAAATGTGTTGTTAGCTCTAAGCCTTTAGCACCAACACCCTAAACCCTATATAAAGAGAAACAATTGTATGTGGTAAAAGAAGAAGGCATAGTTACTAGCCTGAGTTTAAGAGAAGCTGTAGCATCAATGAGAATATTGATGGAATCAATGAATAATAACCTCATTGTGTCTCCAGCCACAATCATGTTCAATAAGAAAGATTTAAAGCATTTATAATTCTTTGAATACATGCTTTGACATTTTGCATGCAAACAGAAATTCTTCTCCTTTAAAATGATGTCGAAGTCTTCATATATGCTGGGATTGTAACATATTAGATGACACTAGTGTAGAATTTGTTTCTTGACATTCTAGAGAAGAAGCAAACCATAACGATTAATAGCTTAGATACTGCATCCAGGCAAATTTAGCTTCTATTTCAGATTTGTCACTGTCTTAATCCATTTTGTGCTACTATAAAAGAACACTGCAGACTGAGTATAATGAACTTAAATTTATTTGGCTCACAGTTCTGGCTGCTGAGAAGTCCAAGATCAAGAGGCTGCATCTTGTGAGGGCCTTTGCTGCATCATAACATGGAAGAAGGCTTCATATGGCAAGAAGGCATGCACAACATAATGCCAAAGAGAGGGCAAGATGGGGCCAGACTCAATTTTAGAACAAACTCACTCTTGTGGTAATGACATTAATCCATTTATGAGGGCTCTGCCCTCGTGACCTAATCACCTTTTAAAGGTCCCATCTCTCAACACTGTTGTGCTGGGGATTAAATTTCCAGCACCTGAAACTGTGGAGACACATTCAAACAATGGCATTGCAACCCTAGCCCCTAAAATTCAAGTCCTCCTTACATGCAAAATGCATCCATTCCAGTCCAATAGCCTCAGAAGTCTTAACTCATTTCAGTATCAACTCTAAAGTCCAGGGTCTTATCCAAATCAGATATCAGTGAGACTCAAGACATAATTCATCCCGAAGCAAATGTCCCTCCAGTTGTGAGCCTATGAAATCAAAAGAAGTTACTTGTGGCCAGGTGCAGTGGCTCATGCCTGTAACCCCAACACTTTGGGAGGCCAAGGCGGAAGGATCATCTGAGGTCAGGAGTTCAAGACCAGCCTGACCAACATGGAGAAACCCCCTCTCTAGAAAAAATAAAAAATCAGTCAGGCATGGTGGTGCATGCCTGTAATCCCAGTTACTCGGGAGGCTGAGGCAGGAGAATCACTTGAACCCGAGAGGCGGAGGTTGCGGTGAGCTGTGATCATGCCATTGCACTCCATCCTGGAGAACAAGAGCAAAACTGTGTCACAAAAAAAAAAGGTACTTGCTTCCAAAATATAATGTTGCGACAGGCATAGGATAGATATTCTCACTCCAAAAGGGATCAATTGGCAAGAAGAAAGGGATAACAGGCCCCAAGAAAGTCCAAAACCCAACAGGGCAGACAACATTAAAACTTAAGACTCCAGAATAATCTCTCATTCCACGTGTCACCCCGTAGGCACATTGGGAGAGGTGTTGGGTACTCAAGTCCTCAGGCTGCATTGCCTTGCTGGGAGCAGCCCATGCAGCAACTCTGACAAGTTGGAGTATTTTTCCTGCAGCTCTCCCAGGCTAGTGTTGGATACTGGTAACTCTATAGTTCTAAGGTTGTGGGGGTGGCTCCACTTTCATGGCTCCACTAGACACTGCCCCAGTGGAGACTCTTTCCAGTGGCTTTGGTTCCATGGCTTTGCTCTAGAGGAGTTTTTCGCAGTAGCTCTAGCCATGCAGAGCAGTGGCATGAGATACACCTGGAACCCGCTTGAGCCATGGCTACAGCTCCTGAGGGGCACTGGGATGAATTTTGGGAAGCACTTTCCAGCCACTTCTCTTTCCTCCTAAGTACAAAGGTATACTAAATTTTCCACCCTCCACTGCAGTTAGATGTGGCCTAGTGACTGAGTTCTGGCCTGAAGAACATAGACGGAAGTAATATAAGCCACTTCCAAACATAGTCCACAAATCTATAATTTCTCCATTCCCTTATTTGACGCTTTTGATGTTCTGGAGAGTTAAGGATTGAAGTTGGCAGGGCCTGGATCTCTGAATGTCTGCATGAAGCAGAGTGCTTACCTCTATTTCCCACATCCCTTTTGCTTTCTACTCTTAATCCATTTGATTTTGGGCAAATAGCCTCTTTAAGATTTAGTTTTCTCATTTGCAAGATGGAGAATATGGAAGTATATATTCAGTGGACTTTTTTTGTGCAATGTAATTGAAAAAGCAGATGTAAAACACAGCACCTGTCACATAGTAGGTATTTAAATGAATGAATCACACAAGTATTAAGCAGAGGGCTATGCTTACAGTAGTAGTCTACGTTAATATCCTACTCTTCTATAAAATATGTGATGGGATTTCTCCCCCAATTAAAGATAAAATAAAGGATTTAAGAAAAGACAGGAAAGTGCAAAATAACTGCTCTGTAGAGTATGCTGAGGAATCAATAAATGATGAAGAATATAATCAATCAGCATGAAATAATTATTCTGGCCAGTTCTCTGATTATTCCTCCAAATTGCACTGCGGAGTTGACTGGTGATACAGAGCTGAAGGTTGAAACACAGTCAAGGTTGAAAATTTCTAAAGGGTTGAAGAAATTTGAAATTAAAATCAAAGTTACCTTTTAAGCAGGCATCTTTCTTATTTCCCAACCTATGAAAAAGTATGCCTATTAGGTGAAAAGCTAATGTTAGGCACTGAGAATACTTTCTAATTGCTCTTCCTAGTTCTTTAATTCAGCAACTTTGATTTTCAAAAGGCTTTACCTTTTTTTTTTTTTTTTTTTTTTTTTTGAGATGGAGTCTCGCTCTGTCACCCAGGCTGGAGTGCAGTGGCGTGATCTCGGCTCACTGCAAGCTCCGCCTTCGGGTTCACACCATTCTCCTGCCTCAGCCTCCAGGGTAGCTGGGACTACAGGCTCCCGACACGACGCTCAGCTAATTTTTTAGTATTTTTAGTAGTGACGGGGTTTCACCGTGTTAACCAGAATGGTCTCAATCTCCTGACCTCGTGATCCGCCCGCCTGGGCCTCCCAGAGTGCTGGGATTACAGGCGTGAGCCAACGCGCACAGCCCAAAGGGTTTTAATTTTTGAAAATCAAAATGGAAACTTCATATAGTCCAAAATCAAAAGAGAAACATGCTTGAGTTTATTGTAGGAATTATTGTAAAAGGAGAATCTCTTCCTTGTGTGATATTTTGTGTGTGAATAGAACTAGATATATGTGCTTTTTCATTGCATGGATACTATACATCATTTTGTTTTCAAACTTAAATTTCCCAATTATTTGTCTCAAACCACTATTATGATTAGAAGTAAGTTTTTATGTTAGCACATTTATGGCAAACACTTGGAAGGAAACATGTAATAAATAGTATTCTAAATAATAGATAAGCAAACTTTTTAAAGGGAATTTTAATCATCCTCACATGAAGCAAGAATGTAGTTAAAATATTAAACAATTTCTTAGTCTGCTTTCCTCGTTGAAAAAATTGTAAGAGTATGTTGCAGAATGGCTCCATCTGCTGACAGTTTGCAGTGCCCTGCATTCATCTTGAATTAAACATTTTATATTTGCCCTTTTCAAATGGCTTAAATGGAAGATAAATTGAATTGGGTTCTGACATATTTGACAAGTGCGTAATTTTAAATAAGTTGTGGATGATTTTTCTTGTAACTAGAGTCCATGCCTTCTGAGTTATATTCTGTATCTACATTTTAGAGGAGAAAATGCTCACTATTAGAGTTGAACTTTAAAATATAGCCAATGTTTGATATCTGATACATAGATAAAATGCAGTTGAAAGAAAGCATTTGAAATGTTTGCATTATGGAACATTTGAAGACAGGGAAAAATTATTTAGAAAGGCAATGAATTCCCTGCAATGTGGGTCTTGAAGGTGACAATTACAGTGTTGGTGGGTTCCTGGGACCACTGATTTTTGTTGTCAATTAGCCTCAAAGCACTAAATACTAAACCAGTAAGCTCCTAATTCAAATGAGTTGGTGGCAGGGCTTAGGGTGTCTGAAATAACCATAAATAACAAAGAAAAAGGCGAGACCTGGTGGAAGAAACTAAAACAGCTTAAGGGCAATGAGCCTTAAAGAAAAGGATTTCTTCAACCCCAAATTTCAACAGAACCTGGCTCAAATTTCAAATAAGGGTAGGAAAGTGCTGCTAATTCATCAGTTCCTTTTTCTTCTAAGTGATGCTGATCACTATTAGAAGATATAGAGATAATCTCAGCCACATCAGTACTGTGTAAATGATTTTACACAATGATTTTATACCTCTCCTGAGGTGCTTGTCAGTGTTTCGTGGAAAAATAGGCAACCTCTCATCCGTGATGTTTGATTCATAGCCCTTAGTTTTTGTTTGTTTCTGATGAAACTTCAGGACTCAACTTTCTCCCATTGCACCTCAGGACTATTATTGTCAACATGCAAAATAATGGCTCAGGGTGGCGAGGAGATGATGTATGACTGCGATTGGCATTGGAGTGGGCTGAGAGGAAAGCATTTCGTCCTTGTATTGTAGAATAACAAAGGAAGAGGGGGCCTATAAAAATGCTCTGGAAAGATTTTGCCAGTTTAGAAAGCTGAGATCTTGGTATCTCCTCATAGCCTTCTCAATTCCCTCTTAATATCTGAGTACTCTTGGTATAATTTGTTTCTATCTGTCTGTCTGTCTCTGGCCTACCCCTGCCAAAACCCCCGCCAATCCGGCCCCCTGCCCCTGCTAGTGTGTGTACGCGTCCATGGCTTTCCAGGGGGATGTGTGCATTTTTCCTTGCTAAGAATTGGGTTCTAAACTGCAGTTTTCTAGATAGGAAAGATGATTATGAAAGGACAATTCTTACAATCTCCCCTCCAAAAAAAATGTTCTCAATGGAAGAGAAGAAGAGGAAGAAGAAAGATATAAGACTACTGAACAATGAAGAGATGAGGGATGACAGTTTTCTGCATTTTGGTACAGCCCCACAGTAGAGTAGGCTAAAGGCAAAGGGAAGAACTAGGCTGGATAATTCAATCCCTACCCCACACCCTGCCATGCTCCCTTTGTCACCCACAGACCACTAGCTCCCAGCAGCTTCCTTGCTCTGGTCAAATCTCCTGTCTCCTTGTTTATGGGAAAAACTCAGATAAAGGAATGAGAGAAGGAATCCATGTATTTTAATTTTTTTGAGAAAGATATTTAGAACACTTCCCTCTTTTAACTGATCCTTTGTTCTTATCTTAAAGGTGTGGTACAAACCTGACTTTACTGTGAAAGATGATTTTCATTTCCTCTTTTTCTTAACAATAGAGTGAGCTATAAAGTTTTAACTCTGGAGAGACCTAAACCTTTATATTCTCAATGTTATATAAGGTATGAATATTCAAGATTTATATTATTAACAATGAGAATTTGTCTTGCTGTGAACCTTCTGGGTTTTTAAGTTGTTTAATTTTATTTTTCATTATGACAGGATAATAATGTTTTTTGAGACTAAGGACATACAGGACATATGCAGATTTCCTTTCTGTAAAATTTGGGTGTATATTTAATAGCCAACCCCATTCCCCCAACCAAATGCATAAATCTTAGGATATAGACTTGATGAATTAAAGTATTAGATTGATCTCTTTATGGAGAAGACACTATCATTTTCTGAGGTTTTCTATTACTGCTATAACTATGATGATAAGTATGTTTTGAGACTTTTAGGATGTGGGGTTTATTTTTTACAGTCATAGACATACTAAATACTGCTTGACCATTTTCATGAAAAATCAGAGTTTCATTAGGTAAAATCATAAACGCCAATTGCTTGAAAATTTGTAAAGAAAAAATATCCATAAATCAGAATGAAATAAGAACATGGCTTACTAAAATGTTAGTAGATATGTTGAAATAAATAGCATTTTAGTGGCCACAATAAAAATAAAAATCAATAAGAAATTTACATTTTTCTAAATAGCATATCATGGCTGGGTGTGGTGGCTTATGCCTGTAATTCTAGCACTTTAGGAGGCCGAGGTAGACAGATCAGTTGAACCCAAGAATTCAAGACTAACCTGGGCAGCATAGAGAAACCTCATCTCTATAAAATTTCAAAATAAATAAAATAAAAAGATATATCTTGAGTTAATATTGAATTAACATCGAAAAAGCAGGCAGTTACCTAATTACAAATATTACAAATTAAAAATGATTTAATAATACTTCCAACAATGCCCATTTCTTTATAGACATTTCAGTGCTGAAAGCACATTTCCAGTTCTAGTAAAGTATGCATGCATATAAGTAGGTAAATAATATTTTTAAGGAGAAATATGGCATGCCGTTTACAATGATTTTTTTCTATCAGTTTTTCAAGGATTTATTGTTATTTAAAATGTTTCATTGACTCACATTAGATATTTTTTCTAAAAATACTTTTGAAAGTTGCTTTATATTTTAACTAAAGTTTATTACATTGTTTAAAAATGTATGTTTAATTACACAGAAAGAGAGAAAGTCCCATCCACAACCCATTTCTTATCTTTATGTATATATATAAATATTTTCTATGGATAAACAAGTATACACACAAAAACAAATACACGCACGCTATACATACATACATACATACATATAAATCTATCTCCTTGGCCACCTTATGGGAGAATATCAGTATGATGAATCTCTAGTGGAATTATTATAGCTCAGTGTATGTGCATTAGTAATGATTATTGCCATGAGATGGCCCTCCCCAAAATATATATACTCCCACTAATAGTGTTTGAGAGTATTTGTTTTCTCACATCTTACCAATACTAGGCATTGTAATATCAAACACCCTAATCTTTATCAATCTCAGAGATGACCATAGCATCATGACTACTACATATCACTAATTCCCCATTTTCCAAAAAAAAAAAAAAAAAAGCTGTGAGAACATGTCTTAAATAAATATTTTCTAATCTTAATAATGTTTAGTTAATTTGATAGGCTTCAACACTAAGTAGCTGTAACAAAACAGAGGTCCAGCTGCTTACCACTTGGGGAATCCAATGAGAAGAGTGAGGTATGGTGGAAAGTAAGTGACTTTATTAGCCAAAACTAGTAATGGGGAAGTGGCCAGATTCCCATCTAAAGTAGCCACTTCAAATTTCTGGTGAGAAGGCAGGATTTTAAAAAGCGGGGACTTGATATAAGAGGCATGCAGGAGTTGTGCTGGGTACAGGGTTTGTATTTTTTGTTTCAGTGGCTATCTTGGGTTTCAGTCCACCTTGAGTGCAGGCTGGCATCATCTCTACAGTGGCTGGGATCTTGATTAGCTGCCTTGAGGTTATATCTGGAATTTTGCATCTGGGTCTCCAGGCTTGGTCTGTCTGTCTCAAGATTAGCCCCCAAAAGTTTCAAGGAAACACATAATTAGATACTAACATACAGTTAGGTAAATGTGAAGGAAGTATACAGTGGGAAAGTGAAGGATGTGGATTCTATTTTAATGTTAAGGAGACAAGGCTTCTGCAGTTTGCTTCAAGGTTACGTCTTGAAACTAGGGAGAAAAGAGAAAAAGGAAAAAAAAAAGTTTAAAAATGCATTTTGAAGTCAAGCTGCTCAGTTACATAGCCATTTGCCCAAAACTAGTTCTGACAGATCAATAGGGAATAGAATCTTATTGTTTCTTTTGTATCTCATGTGCAAAATAACAATAATAGTAATAGTAATTATAACAATAAAATATTTAAACAAAACAATAATTAAAATCCCAGCATAATTGTTCTAAGTGTTAATATTCATTTTAGAATTGTATCACTCAGTAGATACCTGTTTTATTGTAAAATAATATAAAAACTAATTGCAGTTGGGCACCATAAAAACAGCAAAGCACTAGCTGTTTCTCAAAGAGATATGTGGTAATTAAATGTTTTAATAACACATGTCTTAATGACATAGTCTCAACCTGTGCTTATAAACGTGTTTTTCTGTCAGAATCTCCCATTTACTGAGAGAAAAACAGTTTATGATGCATTTTAATAAGAATCATGCTTACAAAAAAACACTGTAGTTTTATTTTTAGTATCAAAATATTTTTCAAATTTTAAGGTTAATTACAGCAAGCTAGCATGCGGAAAATATTTTTCCTCACAGGAACCTCAGTGAATTAGTCAAAAATGTTCAAAAGATCAGTCACATTTTCTGAAGATGTTATTTTTAGATAAATAGCTTTCTTTTTTTTTTTTTTTCTTTTTTGAGACAGAGTCTTGCTCTGTCGCCCAGGCTAGAGTGCAGTGGCGCAATCTGCTCACTGCAAGCTCCGCCTCCAAGGTTCACGCCACTCTCCTGCCTCAGCCTCCTGAGTAGCTGGAACTACAGGCGCCCGCCACCACGCCCGGCTAATTTTTTTGTATTTTTAGTACAGATGGGGTTTCAGCGTGTTAGCCAGGATGGTCTCGATCTCCTGACGTCGTGATCCACCTGCCTCGGCCTGCCAAAGTGCTGGGATTACAGGCATGAGCCACCATGCCCAGCGATAAATAACTTTCAATAAAGTTTATAAAATCCAGCTGTCCTCAGAAAGTTAAAGCTTACTATTTATTCATGCATATCTAGTACCAAAATAGGGAGAAGACATTTTAGATAAAGATAGTTGCAATTAGAATTTGATCAGGGAGACATACTTAGAGTGATGAGCTACATTGAATTGGAAAGAGTGCATGATTCCTTTCTCTCTCATTGGTGTAAGTTGGAAATTAGGATAATTTTATAGGAGTTTCTTAATGAAACTATCCTCAGAAAGTTGAATTGTCATTAATCAATTGATAAATGGACACAATTCCAATCAATTCTTACATGATCTCAAGGAATACCACTTAATTAACTAACTTCTGATTTAATATTTGTTCAATAATGAGAAAGAGACAAGGAGAGAAGAGCTGCAGCCCTTTGGGGAGTCCAGACCTAGGAGCTCCCTGAGTCAAGGCTGTGACTCCCTCTTTGGGGCTCTGCAGTTCCTGGCATCTCTAAGCTCCCAGGTGCCACCATGCCACCGTGTTCCCTGGTGCCAGCAGTGGAAGCTGCTTTACAGCAGCACCCCACTTTACTGGTACTAATTTACTGTATTAGTCCATTTTCATGCTGCAGATAAAGACATACCTGACACTGGGAAGAAAGATAGGTTTAATGGACTCACAGTTCTATGTGCCTAGGGAGGTGGAAGGCAAAAGGCACTTCTTACATGGTGGTGGCAAGAGAGAATGAGAGAGAAGCAAAAGCGGAAACCCCTTTAAAACTATCAGATCTCGTGAGATCTCACTACCATGAGAACAGTATGGGGGAAACCACCCCCATGATTCAATTATCTCCCACCAGCTCCCTCCCAAAAAATGTGGGAATTATGGGAGCTATAATTAAAGATGAGATTTGGGTGGGAACACAGAGCCAAACCATATCAGATATCATGGTATTTAACTCCAACAGCTATTGTCCTTTACTATTATTTATTACTGAATTGTTTTATTATTTCTTATATTCACCCTTTCTGATTACTTTATCATTTTATTTTAAATCAAAATTCTTATTAAATTGCACAATGAAAATTTCAAGTTTGATATGTGTACTTTGATTTATTTGTAAACAGCTTTGGTTGCCCGTGAGAAATTTAAGACAAAATATATGCCAAAAAACTAATGTGTTTATGTATCTAAAATTATGTGCAGTGATTAAAAATAAAACATGTTAAGTATATTGATAGCCAGGCTAAACAAATATAAAGAATTATGCATCATTATCTTTTATTTTGAACATGATTCCTTTGATTCTGGACATATGGAACTAACTTAAATAATTTGCTCTGGGAACTCTTCCCAACAGGTTTGTGTATAATGTGTGTGGTCTCAGGTTTGTATCTGAGACAGAAATCTATATAATCTGCTATTTTAGTGTTATTTCATTTTTCCCCTTCAGCCTCACTTATTTGTGGTGCATGCTAATATAGTTTATCCATTTCAAAGGATGGGGCTACAATATCCTTGTCATAAAGCATTCATAAAATAATGTATCATTAAAAAATGAAAAACATTGGTCTGATCCTAAAGGAAATAAACCTATTCATTTTGGGATGCTGACATTAAAATTAAAGGTGTAAATATTAAATGCAGGAAGGGTTGGTCATAGACTCAAGCTGCTTTAACTCTTTTGTCAACTTTAGATATTTATTAATAATGATTAACTTTGGACTGCATTATAGGAAGATCTAAACAGTCCCAATGAAAATTATTTTGTTTTTCTGTTGTAAGTTTCCACAGAATTTCAACTCACAAAATGCTTGTATTTTGTCTGGAATCCATAATAAAATTGGACTGTCTTTGATAAATTACTACTGAATAAAAGAAATCACAATTGAACCATATGTTAAAGTGAGAACATGTATTTATGTATATTTTTTAAATACTCAAAAATTGAGCAATGGTAAAAGAAAGGTTTTATCAAATGAAACATTTTCTTCAGAATATTGTTTTTAAATCACATAAAATGTATATTGCTTTCAATTTAAACACAAGAAACAAGTATATCAAGGCTGAAAATGTAATTAGTACTTCAGGAAATTTTTCAAAATACAGATTTTGATATTGAATAAATATAAATATTTATAATTGTTTTTGTTATTTTATTATCTTACATTAGGTTGTTTTTTGTTGAGATAATCATCTTAAGAATATAATATCTAAGAAACATAATTGAACAGATAAAACATTTTTATTTCATAGAGGTCAAAATAAGAAGGGGAAAATGTCACATATAATCTTCTCAATCAAGGCCTTTTTTTTTTTTTTTTTAGACAGAGTGTTGCTCTATTACCAGGCTGGAGTGCAGTGGCGCAATCTAGGCTCACTGCAATCTCCGCCTCCTGGGTTCAAGCGATTCTCCTGCTTCAGCCTCCCGAGTAGCTGGGACTACAAATGCATGCCACCATGCCCAGCTAATTTTTATATTTTTAGTAGAGACAGGGTTTCACCATGTTGGCCAGGATGATCTCGATCTCTTGACCGTGTGATATGCCCGCCTCTGCCTCTCAAAATTCTGGGATTACAGGCATGAGCCACCGCACCCGGTAAAGGCCTTAAAATATCAGATCAACTGAGGTGAAGGGGAGTGGGAGCTCTAAATAAGCATTTCTTTGCCTCTCTTCTTTTAAGGAAAACTCCTCTGAGATTAATTTATTATTATTATTAATCAATCAATAGTGTTTGCTTTCTTTTTAGAGAAATCACACAAGATAATAAATCCAAATGTGAGGCTTGAGAAATTGGGTTTGTATGGTACAAACCTTTTGAAAATTCTATAAAGCATCATGAGATATTGTTCTATTCAATTTCCAGCTACTGAGCCCACCAAAAGCTTGTTTAGAGATTGTCTTTATAGTTTTATTTGAACACAGGAATACTTTTGTCTTTAGAGAGCTGTTGGGGGATTTCATTTACATGGGCCCCATCTCATGTATACAGATTCCTCATGCTAAGCACAATAAAGATACTCTGCCTCTGAAATATAGATTGGACACGTCAAATGCCTTGTGTGTATACGTGCACATGAATATATAACCAAACAAGATGGTTAACATATGACATATGATAAAATGTTAATAAATTGTTTGAGTGCTTGGAAAAAAACATTCAAACAGAAACCACATTAAGTAATTCAAAATTGGATCCCTTTCTTTTTTTTTTTTTAATTATACTTTAGGTTTTAGGGTACATGTGCACAATGTGCAGGTTTGTTACATATGTATCCATGTGCCACGTTGATTTCCTGCACCCATTAACTCGTCATTTAGCATTAGGTATATCTCCTAATGCTGTCCCTCCCCCCTCCCCCAACCCCACAACAGTCCCCGGAGTGTGATGTTCCCCTTCCTGTGTCCATGAGTTCTCATTGTTCTCATTGAGTGAGAACATGCGGTGTTTGGTTTTTTGTCCTTGCGATAGTTTACTGAGAATGATGTTTTCCAGTTTCATCCATGTCCCTACAAAGGACATGAACTCATCATTTTTTATGGCTGCATAGTATTCCATGGTGTATATGTGCCACATTTTCTTAATCCAGTCTATTGTTGTTGGACATTTGGGTTGGTTCCAACTCTTTGCTATTGTGAATAGTGCTGCAATAAACATACGTGTGCATGTGTCTTTATAGCAGCATGATTTATAGTCCTTTGGGTATATACCCAGTAATGGGATGGCTGGGTCAAATGGTATTTCTAGTTCTAGATCCCTGAGGAATCGCCACACTGACTTCCACAATGGTTGAACTAGTTTACAGTCCCACCAACAGTGTAAAAGTGTTCCTATTTCTCCACATCCTCTCCAGCACCTGTTGTTTCCTGCTTTTTTAATGATGGCCATTCTAACTGGTGTGAGATGGTATCTCACTGTGGTTTTGATTTGCATTTCTCTGATAGCCAGTGATGATGAGCATTTCTTCATGTGTTTTTTGGCTGCATAAATGTCTTCTTTTGAGAAGTGTCTGTTCATGTCCTTTGCCCACTTTTTGATGGGGTTGTTTGTTTTTTTCTTGTAAATATGTTTGAGTTCATTGTAGATTCTGGATATTAGCCCTTTGTCAGATGAGTAGGTTGCAAAAATTTTCTCCCATTCTGTAGGTTGCCTGTTCACTCTGATGGTAGTTTCTTTTGCTATGCAGAAGCTCTTTAGTTTAATTAGATCCCATTTGTCAATTTTGGCTTTTGTTGCCATTGCTTTTGGTGTTTTAGACATGAAGTCCCTGCCCACGCCTATGTCCTGAATGGTATTGCCTAGGTTTTCTTGTAGGATTTTAATGGTTTTAGGTCTAACATTTAAGTCTTTAATCCATCTTGAATTAATTTTTGTATAAGGTATAAGGAAAGTCTCTAATCCATCTTGAATTAATTTTTGTATAAGGTGTAAGGAAAGGATCCAGGATCCCTTGGGAATAGATTTCAAATCAGGAGCCCAAATGCCAAGAATAACAAAATTGAGATTATCATGAATGTAAAGTTTTAGTTTTATAAAGAAGCTTTTCAGCACTAACCAGGCAAGTCTATAAATTAAAGGACATTCGTGTTAGAAGATATATGTAGCCTCTAATATTTTTGAACAAAGCTAGTTCCATGTTATTAGAATGGAGTGCTATTATCCAATAGTACTAGACCACAAACAAAACTATTAGCACAAAGAAGAAAGACATAAACCTCAAGAAAATATTATTAATACAAAGCCTGTTGATACATTAGAAGATAACTTTATTCTAAGAATACTTGTACTGGTTAAAATAAATATTTTGTATTAGTTTTTTTTTCTTTATTTCTTTTCCTTATTTGTCTATTCTTTTTCTTGTCTTCTCCTTCCTTCCTTCCTTCCTTCCTCCCTTCAGTCTTTCTTTCCCTCCTTCCTTTCTTTCCTTCTGTCCTCTCTTTTTCTTTCTTTTATTCTTTGTGTATTCTTTTAAAACACAATTTGAAGAAGTGAAAGACAAATTAATGACCAGTTATCACAATGGTCAACCACCCTAGAAACATCTCATGGTTCACTTTGCACAAGCCACATACTGTTACCCTGGAAAACAAAGAAAGGAAACCACAATAGTAGTGAAACCTTCAATTACTTCATTGCATATATTTTATGTCATTCTTGGTTTAACTAATATTATAATAAGTAATTTTTAACAGGTATACTTGTTTTTCTTTTATTAACAAAAACTAAAGATTAAATACAATAAAAATCAGGACAAATATAAACAGGTATAACATTGTGTAACGATTTTTATTGTGCCTACTTACATGCAATTTTCTTGGTAGATGAATGAAAGCCAAAATATGTTGGCAACTACATAGCATTTTAAACTTCATTTGGTTTGAATCTTGTGAAAGTAATGTTGAAAATGTCATATGCACATCAGCATTCAGTATATTCAATAATGACTAAAAGCACACATTTTACAAAGTATAGAAGAATTGCTACATTTAAAGGTGAAAAGTTGGGCCAGGTGTGGTGGCTCATGCCTGTAATCCCAGCACTTTGAGAGGCTACGGCAGGTGGATTGCCTGAGCTCAGCAGTTCAAGACCAACCTGGGCAACATGGTGAAACCCTGTCTCTACTAAAATACAAAAACTTAGCCAGGCATGGCGGTGTGCGTCTGTAGTCTCAGCTATTCGGGAGGTTGAGGCAGGAGAATTGCTTGAACCAGGGAGGCAGAAGTTGCAGTGAGCCAAGATCATGCAGGAGAATTGCTTGAACCCGGGAGGCAGAGGTTGCAGTGAGCCAAGATCATGCCACTGCACTCCAGCCTGGGCGGCAGAGGAAGACTCCATCTCAAAAAAAAAAAAAAAAAAAAGGTGGAAAGTTGTTATCTTATTGTACTTAGAAATATATACTGTTTGAACTTATCCTTAATGTTAATCTTATTTCTGGAGGTTATAAGTCCCAAATGGTATAGAAATGCTGACTCAGAACTGAGTCAACCATAGCCGAAAGGACCTTCTGAAAGATGTCATCAGCCTGAGGGTGAATGAGGGATCTGTAGTCGAAAAACGGAACTAGAAAATTCCGGTGATATTTCGAAGATTCAGCTTTAGTCTAGAGAACTGCATCACACTCTTCCATGTTTCTTGGGTTTTTGATAAAAGTCATTTAGATACAGAGGCAGAATATAATAGTGAAAGTCATCAATCCAAGCCCCTTGTCCCACATTTTTTTCAAAGTGGTGCTTTATGCTTTGCTTCTCTTTCAAAATAAGTTTCCTAGATATGTCATTATTTTTCCAGTTTATAGACAAGAAAAGTGAAGCACAACAAAAGATATAAAATCTACCTGAGGAAGTGGCAGAATTAGATTCTGAAGCTGAATACACCTGATTTTAGAGACTAATTCTTTAATATCAAGCATTATGGTACAATGGTTAAGAGTGCCAACCTTCAAGTTAAATCAACCGAAGCTTGAGTAGTGTGAGTGTGACCTATAAAGCTGTGGGATCTTGGAGGCTGATTTTCTCACCTATAAAATGTATATTAAAGTGGTGTCTATTCATAGCATTGTTATGATGAAATGAGTTAATATATGTAAATCAGAGTAGTGCTTGGAACTGTAAGAAGCCCTATATAAGCCTTGGCTCTTGGTATCACTCCATTGTTTGTTGTTGAAATTAGATTGTACATTTAGATATAGTTATGTTAAAGTGTCTGCACAATAGGTCTGGACACCTAACTTTTCAGGATTATCTGATGTGATACAATAATGCATTACACTAAATTACTAACATAATGAAAATAGAATATAGACTCAGTATTTCACATAATCTTATAAGCTTTTGTAAAGCAGTATTGATTCATCCTCCTATGGGAGGTCAGTATACAACGTGGAAAGTATATGAAGGTAGAAGGTATTATCTCTATGTTTATGTGAAAAACAATACTTTATTTTCCTTATCTTTCTGTTGCTACAAAATAACAATTGTTACCCCCTTCCCATGCCTGGGGAGGATGGCAGAGAAAAGCAGAAGAGAAAGAAACCTTGAAATATAAATTAATGTGTCTAATATTATACTTATTTTCTTTTCTTTCCATTTTAGGCATGGTTAAATAAAGAAATTATTTGTGCTGTAGGTTCTTGTTAAGTAAATCTCTGTGTCAAATGCAGGAGCACAGCTTCATTTGACATTGCTCCAGTCAAAATATTTTTATTTTTGTCCCCAGTAAACACAAGTCCAATGCTGCTGCCATTGTCCTTTTCTACTTTGTCCTCAAGGTAAAAAACAGTGAGGCAAACATCAGTAGATAGAGTCAGAATTCAGCTGTCACCTCTTAGAGAAAACCTTTACCTATGTTTTATCTTTCTGCCAGGGACATAGAACAATGTAATGAAATGTGACTGAAAAAGCTTTCAGATATAAGATCAGTAAATGAAATCATGCATTTATGTGATGAAAGTAAATTCCCTTCTAATAGAGCTATTTTTAAAGTTCAAAGAGATCCTTTTCCTGTTAAGATGTGTTCAAGTCTCACAAAAATTTAAAAACATTATGACACAAATATTTTAAACAAAGACTCGAATATATTTATTGTAACGTATTATTTCTGTATTAAATATTGTGATGGGCTGAACTGCGTCTCCCCAAAATTTCATATGTTGAAGCCCTAACCCCCAGAATCTCAGAATATGATGGTCTTTAGAGATAGGACCTTTAAAGATAAAGGTAATTAAGTCAAAATGAGGTCATTAGGGTAGACCCTAATCTAACATTACTGACGTACTTATAAGAAGAGGATATTAGGACACATGGAGAGGCATCAGGGGCAGGCAAGCCATGGAGAGAGGCCATACGGGAAACCAATCCTGCCTGCATCCTGATCCCACACTTCCAGTCTCCAGAACTGTGAGAAAATAAATTGCTATTGTTTAAGCTACCCTTTCTGAGGTACTTTGTGTTGGCAGCTCTACCAAACTGATAAAGATTTGATGCGATATTGTGTCAAATGACATCTATATAAATTAGTACATAGAGAAATTTGGGAACTACATTTTTCTTAAATATCTATTATTTAAAAATGTTATGAATCTTCTTGGTTTTATTTGATAACATGCCTTAGTATTCATAAATATCGTAGTGTTTTGAAATAAGTATGAATATGTGATTTTGGTAATTGTATTTGCTTAATGTTGGTAAGTCTCAAAAAGCATCATATATGCAATTAGATTTGTAATTCACAATGACTATGATGAAAGGAAGTCAAGATCATATATTACAATAAAACCTCCTACTTCGCTTTAATCTTACTCACCAGATTAACCAACACTCTTAATGGCCTCTGTAAAAGAATCTATATGGCTCATTTCTTGTTGGCTATACACTTGTTTGCAAGCATTTTTCTGCATTGAATGGCTATACATGGTAGTATTGATGCTAACCATATCTATCCAGTTTTACTTATTACTGCAAGTATATATTACAGTTATGATGTAAAACTATGAAATTCAAATGTGAAAAGAAAGATGGTGCTTTGTTTCCATTAAAATTAAGCTGACTGTTTTGAGAAGACTTCGTATTGAAAATGGCCTTAAAAATTATAATCAAGCCAGGCACGGTGGCTCATGCCTGTAATCCCAGCACTTCGGCAGGCTGAGGCGGGTGGATCACGAGGTCGGGAGTTTGAGACCAGCCTGGCCAACATGGTGAAACCCCATCTCTACTAAAAATACAAAAATTAGCTGGGCATGGTGGCGCACGCCTGTAATCCCAGCTGCTCAAGAGGCTGAGTCAGGAGAATCACTTGAATCTGGGAGGTGGAGGTTGCAGTGAGCCAAGATCACCCCACTGCACTCCAGCCTAGGTGACAGAGTGAGACTCTGTCTCAAAAAAAAAAAAAAAAAAAAAAAAATCAAATAAGGTGTTTGTGAGAAATTTGAAAAATACTGAATAAAATAATCACAAAAATCTGGAAAGATTACAGTAAGATTATTTGGTAACATTTTGGCATTAAAAAATTAAAATAGGAGGCTGGGCACGGCGGCTTATGCCTGTAATCCCAGCACTTTGGGAGGCCGAGGCGGGTGCATCACAAGGTCAGGAGATCAAGACCATCCTGGCTAACACGGTGAAACCCGGTCTCTACTAAAAATACAAAAACTTCACTGGGCGTGGTTGCACATGCCTGTAGTCCCAGGTACTCGGGAGGCTGAGGCAGGAGAATCGCTTGAACCCTGGAGGCAGAGCTTGCAGTGAGCCGAGATCATGCTGCTGCACTCCAGCCTGGGAGCCAGAGTGAGATTCTGTCTCAAAAAAAAAAAAAAAAATTATAATAGGAAATCATAGAGCTTTGGGAATATATTTTATGCAATACAAATGAAGTAGAAATTTAATGAAGTTCTGCTTGTTTTTTCATACTGTTGTATACTTAGAAATAATAAAATCTATCCAGCACACTGGAAAAAAGCAAAAGATTGCCCATGGCCAGTGTTGACTGCCCTGGGATTTTTTGTTGTTGTTGTTGTTAGATGAAGTCCTGCTGCTGTGTTACCCAGGATGGAGTGCAGTGGGGCGATCTCATGCTCACTGCAATCTCTGCCTCCCGGGTTCAAGTGATTCTCTTGCCTCAGCCTCTCGAGTAGCTGAGATTACAGGCACGCTCTACCACACCCATCTAATTTTTATATTTTTAGTATAGATGGGGTTTCATCATGTTGGCCAGGTTGGTCTCGAACTCCTGACCTCAGGTGAACCACCCACCTCAGCCTCCCAAAGTGCTGGGATTACAGGCATGAGTCAGCGCGACTGGCCTTGGCCTGAGATTTTCTGATGTCTTCATCCTTGCTTGGCTACCCCAGAAATTGTTACCTCAACATACCTAAAATTATTTGCTACTTAGAAACTACTCTAATAGGTTGATGCACAAATGTGTATTGATATATTTTAAGGTAAAATAAAATATTTAATTACAGTTCTTGCATATACATATGCATATTTATATTTCTACATGATCATCCACTTTAAACAAATTTTTCCATTAACCAAGAAAGAATGGTCCTGATGGTGCAAGATATGAGGACATTGAGAGGTCTTAAATTGGCAGGTCAGTCTTGAAGAAACATAAAAATATTCATAATAGAAAAAAAAAATTTTTTTAAATCCCATTATATATAAGCCCAAAAATAAAATACTTAAGATGTTATTAGCTGAAAATATTTTTGCTTAAATGAGAATGTTTAATTAAATTTTTAATGTTTTTCCTCTAACATACTTTTAGTAAATTAAATAACAATGTAAAAACAACAAGCAATCTCTATCACAAAACAGGCATCTAATAAATTCAAATTGAAATTGGAAATGTAGAAGTTTATTAGTATTCAACTCAGAAAATTTTACTACTTTTTACTATTAATGCCATGTGTTTTATATGCGATTTTGCTTCTTTGTTTTCATTACCTAATTTATGGGGAGTCTAAGGGAACTCAGTAAAAATGATCTCATTTCAGGCAATATGGAGGCAAAGCAACAAAAAAGGGGAAATTAAAGAAAGACAGCAGTCCCTATTTTTTTTTTTTTTAAAAAAAGAAGATTTTCAGCAACCAAAGATATGCTTAAATAAATCACACTCTATGTTCTCAGGAAAGCTGATGTCCACGCTAATGTATGAGTTTATATTTAATCTATTGTAGATTTATCTGACTAGTAATATGTACAATCTTTCTCTTCCTCTCACTCTCTTTCCCTTGCTCCCTCGTCATCTCTCACTTTAACATAACTATTTCCAACTAGAAAATTTACACGGTAGGATAATTTAAATTCTTCCACACAATAAAGAATGTAAAACAACACTGGCCTTTGCCACATTTCTTCTGATTTATAAAAATACCCATCATTTTCAAAACAAAAAAAAGTTAAAAGGGAGTTTTGTCAATGAGTCTGGGCCTCATGATAGAGAACATTGATATATTTGCAGTAATACCTTTTCTTTTCAGATAAAGTTTAGAGTTCATACGTGTATTAAGTAAATAATAACACTGAATTTTACAAAATAAAGAGAAAAAGGTTTGCTTGCTTTTGTTGCATAATTCTTGAGGCTCTGGTGTCCAAACTTTATAATAACACCAAACACTCTGTCTCAAAAATCTGCTTAATATTATATTTCTAATGGCAAGAATGAATCTAAGTATACAGATATAATTTCTGAATCAAGAGAAACATTTTAAAGCCGTATAGTTTTATTCATGTGGGAAAACCATTCAAATTAGAAACTGCTGCACAAGGCCGAGTGCGTTGGCTCACGCCTGTAATCCCAGCACTTTGGGAGGCCAAGGGAGGGGGTTGACCTGAGGTCAGGAGTTTGAGACCAGCCTGGCCAGCACGGTGAAACCACTTCTTTACAAAAAATACAAAAATTAGCCTGGTGTGGTGGCAGTCGCCTGTAATCCCAGCTACTCAAGAGGCTGAGGCAGGAGAATTGCTTAAACCTGGGAGGCGGAGGTTGCAGTGAGCCGAGATCGCACCATTGCACTCCAGCCTGGGGGACAAGAGTGAGACTTCGTCTCAAAAGAAAAAAAGAAAAAAGAAAATGGCGCACAAAAATTATTTATTTTATTCTGATTCAAATATATTTTAAATGTTTTATTTCTGACTAGAATAATGCTTAAAAATTTTAAAAAGTATTTGCATTAAAATTACATTGCTGAATAATGTCACATGAACATCCCAAAGGCTACTTCTATTCTTAAAGGGATAGTCCACTGTCATAGCTTACATTTATAAAGGCATGGTGTCTATTATGATATCAACTTAAAATGCTTAAAAATATAAACTTAGGATTATTGTTTTAAAAAAAAAGTTGACGGCCGGGCGCGGTGGCTCACGCCTGTAATCCCAGCACTTTGGGAGGCCGAGGTGGGCAGATCACAAGGTCAGGAGACTGAGACCATCCTGGCTAACACGGTGAAACCCCGTCTCTACAAAAAAAATACAAAAAATTAGTCGGGCTTGGTGGTGGCAGGCGCCTGTGGTCCCAGCTACTCGGGAGGCTGAGGTAGGAGAATGGTGTGAACCTGCGAGGCGGAGCTTGCAGTGAGCGGAGATGTGCCACTGCACTCCAGCCTGGGCGACAGAGCAAGACTCCGTCTCAAAAAAAAAAAAAAAAAAAAATAGTTGACATGCCTGTTAAAGCAGACTACTAATCTCATAAAATAAAATATTTTTTTCTAATTTATGCTTATGGTGCGATTTCATTTCTTACAAAGAACACTGGTTTTCCACATAAATTGCAGATATTCATTTCTACTTACAAAAGTGTAATACTGTCATAGAAAAAAATCCTGTCTTCTTCACAAATGTTCATATGATATTTGTTGAGAATTTTCCCAACTCCTCCAGTATATATTAAAATCAGTTATTAACCCATAGTTACAAGCTTTAGCAAAAAATATTACTGATTATTAAAAGCTAATCTATGAGGATGCAAAGGCATAAGAATGATACGATGGACTATGAGGACTTGGGGGGAAGAGTGGGAGGGGGTGAGGGATAAAAGACTACAAATATGGTGCAGTGTATACTGCTCAGGTAAGGGGTGCACCAAAATCTCACAAATCACCACTAAAGAACTTACTCATGTAACCAAATACCACCTGTACCCTGGTAATTTATAGAAAAATAAAATAAAATTAAAAAGCAAACTGACTTCATAAATATATATACCTACTAAGTGCCCACAAATATTAAAAACTAAAAAAAACCTGATTAAAAAACTAACTTTATATTATTGTGCTTTTTATCTAGTTGAAAAAATTTTTCCTCATGAATTACCTGTGAATTAGGAGAATTGCATGTCATTTACACTAAATAATATGAAAATGAATGACAATTGTTCTGGCCGTGGAGAAGTGAAGTTACTGAAAAAAGTAACTTGAGAACATTTAAATAAATCCCATCTGGAAGTCTGATTTAAAGTAACATTTTAAAAATGTGTATTATGCATTGTATTTAATTTTCAGTATAGCTGTTGTGGGATTGTTGATGGCTGTTCTGAAACCTCAGTTCTTGTCTTCTTATTTCAAAATAATTTAAACAAGAGACACATAGCAAAGGAGATGCAGCATAGAGCAATATATTGCAAAAGAGAAAGAGTAGCCTGAAAGCTAGGTACAGAATAGGCAGTACAGCCTGAAAGAGGATTCAGGGTGGTCTGCTCCTAAGATGAGACAGCAAAGACTGACACTAAGGAGACTCCCTTTATTGGGACAGTTTCATGGTTATTTATATGGGGGCAGGAAGAGGTGTGGCCAGTAAGTAAGCATGTTCCGGGTGGTCCCAGATACTAATGAGACAGATTTACATCTTAATCTTAAATCTTCACCCAAGACTGTGTTTTATACTATTATAATGAGAAAAGCATCAGTCTCAGGACAGGTAAAAATCAAAATGCTCTCTAAAGGGGAATTTCCCTACTGGAGCTAGCTTTGCTTGAATGAGCTGGACTACAATGTGAATGCTGAGGTTTATTGTATTGATGATGTGGTCAACATGGTTGTTGTGCCCTGAGGACATAGTGACTTCCTTGACTACCTATCCAGCCTCAGGATGAAATGTTAAGTCTGAACAAATATTTATTGCCATTATCATCAAATAGCATTTATACAACAGAGTGATGTGTGTGTGGTAAATGACATGTAATTAAATTACAAAATGTATTTATTGTTCAAAATGCACATTCTCAAAATTGTCAGTGAATTGTGGCCTGCAATAATTGTAAGAATTTGATCAAATAAATATGTTAAGATAAAGTGACTAGTTAATTAAATATATTTTGGGTAAGGAACTTCAGACAAGATACTCTAATAAAGAAGAAATTAGTTAATACAGCCATGTATCAAAATAGTCATTTGAAGTTTTAGAATTGTAACTCCATTAATTTTGCAGTTTTTTGTTTGTTTGTTTGTTTGTTTTTTGAGATGGAGTCTTGCTCTGTTGCCCAGGCTGGAGTGCAGTGGCGTTATCTTGGCTCACTGCAACCTCCACCTCCTGGGTTCAAGGGATTCTCCTGCCTCAGCCTCCCGAGTAGCTGGGACTACAGGTGTGCAACACCACGCCTAGCTCATTTTTTGTATTTTTAGTAGAGATGGGGTTTCACCATGTTAGCCAGGATGGTCTAGATCTCCTAACCTCATGATCCACCCTCCTCGGCCTCTCAAAGTGCTGGGATTACAGGCATGAGCCACTGTGCCCGGCCTAAATTTGCAGTTTTAAGTTTAAAATTTTTCACAATGTTCTCTCTAAATGAATAAAATAACATTTTTAAAGGAATAAGCAGCATTTTTCACATGCCTGATTTTTTATATGGTAGGTAGCATTATTGCTTCAGTAGAAAACTGTAAATAGACATCTAGTTTATTAGTCTATGCCACAATATTTGTGCGTAATTTACACTGTAATTGAAAACTTACTCTGAACAAATGTAATGAGTTAGCTTCTCAGAATTGTTTGCAACTGTTTATCCTTGCTCTGAATTTCAGAACTTTTGTACTCAGCTCAGAATTTAAATTTATACCCCTCCCAAATGCCAAATTTGTTTGACTCCTTTTTAGTGCCCCTTTAAAGAAATGATGGAAAATCATTTAGTGAGTAAACAGTGTATTTTTAAAACTTAAGATTGACAGCATGGATACAGAATGGATATTTCAGGTAATACTTGTTATTTTCATTATTATAAAACAATATTTTATTCATTAATGCTTATGTGCTCTTATTATTTTCCTGATTTTAATACACTTGAGCATAATTCATTCAAAGTAGAGGCCTTTTTACTTTTCATTATTTATCACATTGTAATTTGTAATTTTCTGGTCCTCCAAATGTAGGGGGACCAGATTATCATATATATGTCTGTATATGATGGTTCAAAAACCTTGACTTCAAGTTTAAGAAAAAACTATCATTTAGTTAAAATCCAATATAGAGGAAGAAATGCAAAGATGTTTTTATCTGCTGAAGCTAAAAATTTACCAAAACAATTCGTAAGTACAAGTAAGTCTAAGCCTTGTCAAATCTACTCATTTAGATGTTCATCCTATAGAATCGTATTAACAGAATGAACACTGTCTATAATTGTAGAATTCTGTTAATATGATCTTATGATTATGACTGATTTTGTCCTATTAGAATTCAACAGTTCTTTGTCTTTTTTGATCTTTGTTGGTTTGAAATCTATTTTGTCTGAAATTAGGATTGCAACCTCTTCTTTTTTCTGCTTTCCATTTACTTGGTAGATTTTCCTCCATCCCTTTATTTTGAGCCTATGAGTGTCATTATGTGTGAGATGGGTTTCTTGAAGATAGCATACCATTTTTTTTAATCCAGCTTGGCACTCTGTGCTGTTTAAGTGGGGCATTTAGCCTGTTTACATTCTAGATTAGTATTGATATGTGAGGATTTGATCCTGTCATTGCACTGTTAGCTGGCTATTATGTTTGCTTGTGTGGTTGCTTTACAGTGAAACTGGTCTGTGTGTTTAAGTATGTTTTTGTATTAGCTGGTAGTGGTCTCTCCTTTCTATATTTAGTGCTCCTTTGACGATGTCTTGTAAGGCACGTCTGGTGGTAATAAATTTTCTCAACATGTGCTTATCTGAAAAGGAACTTATTTCTCCTTCACTTAGGAAGCTTAGTTTGGTTAGATATAAAATTCTTGTTTGAAGATGTTTTTCTTTAAAAACTCTCAATAAACTAGGTATTAAAGGAACATACCTCAAAATAATAAGTTTTATCTATGACAAACCCACAGCCAACATTATACTGAATGGGCAAAAGCTGGAAGCATTCTCCTTGAAAACAGGCACAAACCAAGCATGTCCTTACTTGCCACTTCTATTCATCATAGTATTGGAAGTCCTAGCCAGAGCAATCAGGCAAGAGAAAGAAAGAAAGGGCATCCAAATAGGAAGAGAGGAAGTCAAACTATCTGTTTGCAAATTACATGATTTTATATCTAAAAAAGCCCATAATCTTGGCCCAAAATTTCCTCCAGCTGATAAACATCTTCAGTGAAGTCTCAGGATACAAAATCAATGAACAAAAATCACTAGCCTTTCTATACACGCAAAATAGCGAAACCAAGGGCCAAATCAGAAAGGCAATCCCATTCACAGTTGCCACGAAAGAATAAAATACCTAGGGATACAGCTAACTAAGGAGTTGAAAGACCTCTACAATGATAATGATAAAATGTTGCTCAAAGAAATCAGGTAAGACATAAACAAATGGAAAAATATCCCATGCTCATTGTTAGAAAGAATCAATATCATCAAAATGGTATACTGCCCAAAGCAATTTACAGGTTTAATGCTATTGCTATCAAACTACCAATGATATTCTTCTCAGAACTAAAAAAAAAAAGAAAAAAACTACTTTAAATTTCATATGGAACCAAAAAAGAGCCCAAATAGCCAAGGCAACCCCAAGCAAGAAGAATAAAGCTGGAGGCATCACATTACCCGACTTCAAACTATACTACAAGGCTACAGTAACCAAAACAGCATAGTACTGGTACAAAAACAGGCACACAGATCAATTAAACAGAATAGAGAGCCCAGAAATAAGACCACACATTTACGGTCATCTCATCTTAGATAAAGCTGGCACAAACCAAAAAAAGCAATGAGGAAAAGACTCCCTATTCAATAAATGGTGTTGGGGTAGTTGGCTAGCCATATGCAGAACATTGAAGCTTGACCCCTTCCTTATACCATACACAAAAATCAACTCAATAAATTAAAGTCTTGAATGTAAAACTCAAACCTATAAAAACAATGGAAGACAATCTAGGCAATACCATTCTGGACATAAGAATGAGAAAAGATTTCATGACAAAGACACCAAAAGTGATTACAAAAAGAAGAAAAAATTAACAAGAGGGATCTAATTAAATTAGAGCTTCTGCACAGCCAAAGAAACTATCAACAGAGTAAAAAACCTACAGAATGGGAGAAAATATATGCAAACTATGCATCTGACAAAAGTCTAATATCCAACATCTATAAAAAACTTAAACAAATTTACAAGAGAAATACAAACAACCTGATTAAAAAGTAGACAAAGGACATGAACAGACACCTCTCAAAAAAGACATATATGCAGCCAACAAGCATATGAAAAAAAACCTCAATATCACTGCTCATTAGAGAAATGCAAATCAAAACAACAATGAGATACCATCTCATAGAGTCAGGATGGCTATTAATAAAAAGTCAAAAAATAACACATGCTGGCGAGGTTGCAGAGAAAAGGGAACACTTTTACACTCTTGTTGGGAGTGTAAATTAATTCAACCATTGTGGAAACTGGTATAGCAATTTGTAAAAGCAGAACTACCATAAGACCCAACAATCCCATTACTGAGTATACACCCAGAGGAGGATAAAGCATTCTACCATAAAGACACATGCATGTAAATGTTCATTGCAGCACTATATGCAAGAGCAAAGACATGGAATGAACCTAAATGCCCATCAATGACAGATTGAATAAAGAAAATGTGGTACTAATACACCATGGAATAATATGCAGCCATGAAAATAATGAGATCATGTCTTTTGGAGTAACATGGATGCAGCTGGAGCCTATTATTCTTAGCAAACTAATGTAGGAACAGAAAACCAAATACCACATGTTCTTACTTATAAGTGGGAGCTTTTAAGTGATAAGAACTTATGAACACAAAGAAGGAAACAACAGACACTGCTGTCTACTTGGGTGGGCAGGGTGGAAGGTGGGAGAGGAGCAGAAAAGATAGCTATTGGGTACTGGGTTTAATACCTGGGTGATGAAATAATATGTACAGCATACCCCCATGACATGTGTTTGCCTGTGTAATAAAGCTTCACATGTAACCTTAAACCTAAAAGTAAAAAAAAAAATAATTGATTTAAAAATAAAAATAAAAATTTATTATGAATGTCTTCTTTGCCCTTGGCTCTCCTAACAGTCAATCAAAATTGTGCATCCCTGTAAGCATCTCTTATGAAGCTTCTCAGATTCAGAAACATTCATAATGAGTAAATCAAACAATTATCTAACATATTAATAGTTGAATTTGCTTTCTATACTCATGATCTAAAGATTTGATTACTGTGTTAAATATATAAAATTGAACATTATAAATTAGAAACCGTCAGAAAATAGTCAAAGGAAGAACTGCTGATGCATAAAAAATGAGTGATGAGTAAAAGTGAATGACCTCTGGATGTTGTTAATATCATGCAGAAATAATAACTTATATCTCATGTTTGCCATGGATTATAGTAAGAAAATGTTCTAATGACATGAAGTATGATGTGCACCTGTATATCTAGTTGGAATTATAATTATGTCCATGCGTACTCTTCTATATATACAATCTCTTTAAATTAAAGGACTAATCAAGAAATATCCATGGGAAAGAAAGAGATAATAATCAGAAATAAATTAAATGAGAGTTACAAGTGTGTAAATGTCAAATTGTGTCATAAAGCCAAAATTTTAGCTTTTATTATTGTTACTTATTATTTATTAAATATTCAGAAAAATGTGAGCTGGGCTGATTTGTTGAACAAGCTATTCCAAAGGCTGGAAAATATTTTTTGGGGAGTCAGGCAATATGCAATTATGCTTTGACTAGGTTTTTTTTTTTATTATACTTTAGGCTTTAGGGTACATGTGCACAATGTGCAGGTTTGTTACATATGTATCCAAGTGCCATGTTGATTTCCTGCACCCATTAACTCGTCATTTAGCATTAGGTGTATCTCCTAATGCTGTCCCTCCCCCCTCCCCCAACCCCACAACAGTCCCTGGAGTGTGATGTTCCCCTTCCTGTGTCCATGAGTTCTCATTGTTCAATTCCCACCTATGAGTGAGAACATGCGGTGTTTGGTTTTTTGTCCTTGCGATAGTTTACTGAGAATGATGTTTTCCAGTTTCATCCATGTCCCTACAAAGGACATGAACTCATCATTTTTTATGGCTGCATAGTATTCCATGGTGTATATGTGCCACATTTTCTTAATCCAGTCTATCGTTGTTGGACATTTGGGTTGGTTCCAACTCTTTGCTATTGTGAATAGTGCTGCAATAAACATACGTGTGCATGTGTCTTTATAGCAGCATGATTTATAGTCCTTTGGGTATATACCCAGTAATGGGATGGCTGGGTCAAATGGTATTTCTAGTTCTAGATCCCTGAGGAATCGCCACACTGACTTCCACAATGGTTGAACTAGTTTACAGTCCCACCAACAGTGTAAAAGTAGTCCTATTTCTCCACATCCTCTCCAGCACTTGTTGTTTCCTGATTTTTTAATGATGGCCATTCTAACTGGTGTGAGATGGTATCTCACTGTGGTTTTGATTTGCATTTCTCTGATGGCCAGTGATGATGAGCATTTCTTCATGTGTTTTTTGGCTGCATAAATGTCTTCTTTTGAGAAGTGTCTGTTCATGTCCTTTGCCCACTTTTTGATGGGGTTGTTTGGTTTTTTCTTGTAAATTTGTTTGAGTTCATTGTAGATTCTGGATATTAGCCCTTTGTCAGATGAGTAGGTTGCAAAAATTTTCTCCCATTCTGTAGGTTGCCTGTTCACTCTGATGGTAGTTTCTTTTGCTGTGCAGAAGCTCTTTAGTTTAATTAGATCCCATTTGTCAATTTTGGCTTTTGTTGCCATTGCTTTTGGTGTTTTAGACATGAAGTCCTTGCCCACGCCTATGTCCTGAATGGTATTGCCTAGGTTTTCTTGTAGGATTTTAATGGTTTTAGGTCTAACATTTATGTCTTTAATCCATCTTGAATTAATTTTTGTATAAAGTGTAAGGAAGGGATCCAGTTTCAGTTTTCTACATATGGCTAGCCAGTTTTCCCAGCACCATTTATTAAATAGGGAATCCTTTCCCCATTTCTTATTTTTGTCAGGTTTGTCAAAGATCAGATAGCTGTAGATATGTGGCATCATTTCTGAGGGCTCTGTTCTGTTCCATTGATCTATGTCTCTGTTGTGGTACCAGTACCATGCTGTTTTGGTTACTGTAGCCTTGTAGTATAGTTTGAAGTCAGGTAGCGTGATGCCTCCAGCTTTGTTCTCTTGGCTTAGGATTGACTTGGCAATGCGGGCTCTTTTTTGGTTCCATATGAACTTTAAAGTAGTTTTTTCCAAATCTGTGAAGAAAGTCATTGGTAGCTTGATGGGGATGGCATTGAATCCATAAATTACCTTGGGCAGTATGGCCATTTTCACGATATTGATTCTTCCAACCCATGAGCATGGAATGTTCTTCCATTTGTTTGTATCCTCTTTTATTTCATTGAGCAGTGCTTTGTAGTTCTCCTTGAAGAGGTCCTTCACATCCCTTGTAAGTTGGATTCCTAGGTATTTTATTCTCTTTGAAGCAATTGTGAATGGGAGTTCACTCATGATTTGGCTCTCTATTTGTCTGTGATTGGTGTACAAGAATGCTTGTGATTTTTGTACATTGATTTTGTATCCTGAGACTTTTCTGAAGTTGCTAATCAGCTTAAGGAGATTTTGGGCTGAGACAATGGGATTTTCTAGATATACAATCATGTCATCTGCAAACAGGGACAATTTGACTTCCTCTTTTCCTAATTGAATACCGTTTATTTCCTTCTCCTGCCTGATTGCTCTGGCCAGAACTTCCAGCACTATGTTGAATAGGAGTAGTGAGAGAGGGCATCCCTGTCTTGTGCCAGTTTTCAGAGGGAATGCTTCCAGTTTTTGTCCATTCAGTATGATATTGGCTGTGGGTTTGTCATAGATAGCTCTTATTATTTTGAAATACATCCCATCAATACCTAATTTATTGAGAGTTTTTAGCATGAAGGGCTGTTGAATTTTGTGGAAGGCCTTTTCTGCATCTATTGAGATAATCATGTGGTTTTTGTCTTTGGTTCTGTTTATATGCTGGATTACATTTATTGATTTGCGTATGTTGAACCAGCCTTGCATCCCAGGGATGAAGCCCACTTGATCATGGTGTATAAGCTTTTTGATGTGCTGCTGGATTCGGTTTGCCAGTATTTTATTGAGGATTTTTGCATCAATGTTCATCAAGGATATTGGTCTGAAATTCCCGTTTTTGGTTATGTCTCTGCCAGGCTTTGGTATCAGGACGATGCTGGCTTCATAAAATGTGTTAGGGAGGATTCCCTCTTTTTCTATCAATTGGAATAGTTTCAGAAGAAATGGTATTATCCAGGAGAACTTCCCCAATCTAGCAAGGCAGGCCAACATTCAGATTCAGGAAATACAGAGAACGCCACAAAGATACTCCTCGAGAAGAGCAACTCCAAGACACATAATTGTCAGATTCACCAAAGTTGAAATGAAGGAAAAAATGTTAAGGGCAGCCAGAGAGAAAGGTCGGGTTACCCACAAAGGGAAGCCCATCAGACTAACAGCTGATCTCTCGGCAGAAACTTGACTAGGTTTATGTGTTACTCAAGAAGTTGGGGTGGTCGCTTTCATTGAGAGTTTCTTCATTTTGAGTTTTATTTCTTTAAAAACTAATCTTGAAAGAACTGTAGCAATAATAAACATGGATAAATTTAAAAATGTAGACTATGCAAATCATGAATATTTATTTCCTGAAATCCCTGAAAACATTAAAAAACAGAAAAATGTTTTGAGAGTAAAGGTCAAAATGCATTATGTACATTATGAATAATAAATAGCCTTTCAAGATTTGGCACAAACCTACCTCTTTAACTTCATTTAATTGTTCAACTTAATGAACTCCTACTGTGGCATGGAAACTTTTCTAGGTGCTTGAAATACATCAGTGAGGAAGTAGACATGTGTTTTTGCCTTCATAGAATTGACATTCTGATAGGGGAGAAATGTAATTTCTTCTTACTTCTTCACTTGCCCTGTCAAACTAGTTGCAGCTCCCAGAACACGTCATGTTTCTACTTCCATGCCTTTTTACATGCTAACCTGTCTGATTCTAATATATTCCTCCACATCATTATCTAAATGGAGAATTTTTGTTTATCTTTTAAAACTTCAACCAAGTATCAGCTTTTCTATATTGCTCTTACTGATGCTGCCACCTTAACAGAGCTGATCACCCACTCCTCTATGCAACTTCTATTAGAGCAACTTTAAGATTGTATTATATTTATTTGTGTAAATGTATGTTTGTCTTGATAAACTGAGAGTTTCTTGAGAACAAGAACTTATAATATTGGTTTTCTCTGAATCTCCAGTACCTAGTATAATATCCAGTATATAGAAAGTGAAAATAAACTTTGAATAAATAAATGACAACAAAACATGGCAGATAATGAACATCAGTTCAACATGGCTTAATCCCTATCATTTTATCATAAAATGACCTGTTACATAAACAAAAAAATGAAATAAAGCACCCTTTCTATAATTGGCCCAGAGAAAGTTCACAATCTGAAGTACAACTGCAGTATATCTCAAACATTCCCTGAATTCATAAATATGTAACTGGAATAGCACAAAAGCAAGTGGAAGGAGAAGTTGATTAATTTGTCATTCTTCCTGGAATCCAGATATGGCTTTCTTTAAAATTTCAAAAATCCTCTAATATCTCCTAATCAAAGAGGTATTCCCTGACAATCTGTATTAGCCTGTTCTTTCATTGATATAAAGAAATATCTGAGACCGTGTAATTTATAAAAATGAGAGATTTAACTGGTTCATGTTTCTGCAGGCTGTGCGAGAAGCATGGTGCTAGCATCTGTGTGATTTCTGTGGAGCCTTTGATGAGCTTTTATTCATGGTGGAAGGCAAAGCAGGAGCACGCACTTTATATGGCAAAAGCAGGACAAACAGAGAGCAGAAGGGGAGGAGCCACACACTTAAACAAGCAGATCTCGTGAGAGCTCTCTATTGCAAAAACAGAAGGAAGCCATGAGGGATCTGCACTCACGACCCAAATACCTCCCACTTGGCCCCATCTCAAACATTGAAGATCATATTTCAACATGAGACTTGAGTGGGGACAAAGATACAAATAATATCATTCCACCCCTGGCTCCCCAAAATCTCATGTCCTTCTCACATTACAAAAACACAATATATCTTCCCAACAGTCCCCCAAACTCTTAATTCATTGTAATGTTAACTCAAAATTCCAAAGTCCAAACTCTCATCTGAAATAAAGCAAGTCCCTTCCACCTATGAGCCTATGAAATCAAAAACAAGTTATTGACTTCCAACATACAATGGGTGTATAGGCATTGGGTAAGTATCTCCATTCCAAAAAAGGGAAATCAGCAAAAAGAAAGGCGCTACAGGCCCCACACAAGTTTAAAACCCAGCAGGGCAGTCATTAAATATTAAAGCTCCAAAATAATCTCCTTTGGCTCCATGCCCCATATCCAGGGCACACTGCTGCAAGGGGTAGGCTCCTAAGGCCTTGGGTAGCTACAATCCTGTGGCTTTGAAGGGTTCAGTCCTTAATGCTGCTCTCACAGGTGTTGAGTGCCTGCTTTTCCAGGAGCAAGATATAAACCGCCAGTGATTCTATCATTCTGGAGTTTGAAGGATGATGGCTCCCTTCTCATAGCTCCACTAGGCAGTGCCCCATTTGGAACTCTGTGTGGGGGCTCCAACCCCACATTTCCCCTCTGCACTGCCCTACTAGAGGTTTTCTGTGAGCAAACTTCTGCCTGGGTACCCAGGCTTTCTCATATATCCTCTGAAATCTAGGCAAAGGCTGCCAAGCCTCCTTCACTCTTGCACTCTGTGCACCTGCAGGCTTAAAATCACATGTGATATGGTTAGACTTTGTATGCCCACCCAAATCTCATCTTGAATTAAAATCCCCCTAATCCCCACATGTCACAGAAGAGACCACATGGAGGTAATTGAATCATGGCGGCGATTCCCTCATACGGTTCTCGTGAGAGTGAGTGAGTTCTCACGAGATCTGATTATTTTATAAGTGTTTGGTTGTTCCTCCTGCATTCATTCTCCCTCCTGCCACCTTGTGAAGAAGATGCCTTTCTTCCTCTTCACCTTCCACCATTATTGTAAGTTTCCTGAGGCCTCCCCAGTCATGTGGAACTGTGAGTCAATTAAACCTCTTTCCTTTGTAAATTACCTAGTCTTGGGTATTTCTTTATAGCAGTGTGAAAACAAACTAATATAACATGGAAGCTGCCAAGGCTTATGGCTTGGACCTTCCTGAGTGAGATATGGGTGGTAACAAATATCCAAACTATATTATAACCCTAGCTAAAAAACTTACCACCCAATCTTATATATATCTCAATTACCTTACTCTAGTTGTTTCTATTTATGTCACTTGTCATCATGTGTAATAACATGCATGTAATTTCTGTTTTTTGTCTCTAGAATATAAACCAAATAGGGGCAAAGAGTTCTTTCTATTTTGGGGACTCCATATTCTCAGTCCCTAAAACATTGCTTGGCAAATAATAAGCACCCATAAAGTCTTTGATCAAAGATAGAGAAAGCTATACAAGAAAATATGCACCAAGGGGCTAACGGAGCCTTTGTGTGTGAAAATGTGGCATTCTCGTATGTTCTCCAATAGTCTTGTCTATGTATTATTTGATTTTTCTGTAGTAAACCTTTGTGATTGAATATTTACCAATGTGAATCAAAGAAATTTAATCAGAAGAAATACAATTTTATGATCTGAATTATTTAAACATTTTGATGTTGTACTCTAAATTTTTATTTTCGTACAGGTATGCCTTATCTACCTGTTTAGAAATTTTTAATTTTTAAAATATTTTATATGTCTCAAATTTTTAGTCCACAACAAAAAGGCATGAGTTGAACTCTGAAGTGTTGGATATTTTAAGCTTCATTCCAAACATCCCAATATCCCAGGTAGCGCAGAGCAAGCAAAAATGGCTAAGAATGAACCAAACCTGAAGAAAAAATGAACTAACAAATAAAATGTAGAAAAATCAAAAAGTATAGAAATGATCAAACGTATCTAAACAATTCTACAAATGGCTTATGTTTTTCCAAAGTAACCAATGCACTTTGAAGAGTAAAATCAAAGTTGAACTCTCTAGCAGTTTCACTTTGCAAACTCAAAATATAGGTCTCTATACCTTTTGCCAGTTGAACATTATAGACCAGCTTCTTGACCTTTTTTTTTTGTGACATAGTCTCCCTCTGTCACCCAGGCTGGAGTGCACTGGCCTGATCTTAGCTCACTGCAACCTCGGCCTCTCAGGTTCAAGCCATTCTCTGCCTCAGCCTCCTGAATAGCTGGGACTACAGACATGCACCACCATGCCCAGCTAATTTTTATATTTTTAGTAGAGACGGGGTTTCACCAAGGCTGGTCTCGAATTTCCAACCTCAAGTGATCCAACTGCCTTGGCTTCCCAAAGTGCTGGGATTACAGGCATGAGCCACTGCGCTCAGCCGCTTGTTGACTTTTTAACTTAATTGGCCTGTAATCTCCTCATATTCATAGCATATAGTATTGATCTCCTAACTCAATACATTCATATCACAACTTCCTTTTATCTATCAATAATAATAGCTACTGTCTGTTCTCTACATTTTTCTACATACTTTATGTGCATCTTCATATACATAATCTCCTTTAATCTTCATTACAAATTTAAAAATAATGAATTGAACATCAGTAATTCAGATGAGAAGACTACAATCCAGAGAGGCTTATTCCTTGATTCAGCAACTACTTGCTGGTTAAGTATTATGTGTCAAGAAAGGTACTAAGTGCTAGTGATACATGAGGGAACAAACCAATATATGGTATTTGATTACATTTAGCATACATTTTAGTAGGGGAGAAAGCCATTAACCGAGTACTCACTTTACAGGTGTTAAAAATGTATGATATTTGCTGAAAGAGAAAACTTTGAGATCCTGTAGTTCCCTAGGTTTTCTTGAGGCAAGCAGGTCAGGGTAAGTGTCTGTGAGGAAATAATATAGTCAATATATAGTCAATATAAGAAGGATGACCAGGCATTAACTAGGCAAAGAGAGAAAGGAATAACAAGCCAGACAGAAAGTACAGCACATATAAATGCAGAAAGGAACGTGACAATTAAGATCATTGAAAAACTTATAACACTATTATATACTCGAGACAATACTATGTAGAAGAAGGGAGGGTAAAGGAAGATAAATGAAAGTAAGGGTTCACACTTTATTCAAAGTACTACACTTTGATGTTAGTAAATTAAATCCCATGTATGATGAATATTGTAATACCAAGAGCAGCCGGTAGAGAAGCTATACAAAGTGATACTCAAAAGCACTATACATAAATTAAGAAGAAATCCTGAAAGATATTCACGCAATTCACAGGAAGGCAAGAAAAAACAAAGGAAAGAGAAATAGAAGAAACAAAAAGAAAACAAAAAATAAATTGGCAGATTTAAGTACTAACATACTAATAATTATCAAAAAATTAAGTGGTTTAATTTTTTTAAGTTAGTGATAATAAACCACTTATAATTATGTTATTTATTAGGAAAAGACTGGAAGAATAGATAAAACAATAGCCTCCTACACACTCCTTTTCCACAGGTAGTCCCTGAAGAAGAGCTTCACCAAATTCAACGTGAAAATCTGCCCATGGAATTGAAACAAGCCAGTGTTTATGACTCTGGGAAAACAGAGGTTTGAAGCAATTTTGAAATATGCACAACATTTTCACAATTTAATATGGTAAAAACTGGATAAGATGAATGAATGATTTGATAAACAGCATTATTTCTTAATATTAAAAGATAAAAATAAAAAATTACAAAATAAAATTATGTAACAATATAAACAAATAATGGATATTGTACATAAATGGAATGTTAATATTTAGAAAAAGAAACAGTGATTACTATGAGTCAACATGAGTTAGAAAAAAACAAAATAGCCAACAGACTACATATATTTTCTTTCTTTTTTAAAAAAATACTTCTTATTGTGTATATTTTAATATACAACATGATATTATGGATACACATATAGAAAGTGAAGTGGTTACAATAGTGAAGCAAATTAACATATCTACAATCTCACATTTACCCTCTGTTTTGCGGCAAGAGCAGCTAAAACTCATTTAGTAGAAATCCCAAATATAGTATAATTTTATTAACTATAGTTCTTGTGATGTACATTAGATCTCTAGACTTGTTCATCCTAAATATATACTAGTTTGCATTTGCTTTCTTAATAAAATAATGTCCTGATTGATTATGGAAATGAGAAAGATATAAGATACGCTGTGATGAGAAAATAAATCACAAAGGTACGTAATAGTCTACACAATGTAGGAAAATGAAGACTGAATGAAATAACCATTATACGAGTCCATAAAATTACACACATCATCCAAAGGGGTTTGATTCATGGATGGATAGACCTGAGGTTTCCCTAGAGTGCCAGATAGTCTTTACTCCCGTTTTATGTTTTCTTCTAATATTTTATCAGTGACTTAGACGATGTCTATGAAGAGACATGGCAAAGACAATTGATAATACTCTGGATTAGAAAATCAAAATTTGTATATATTTTAGGACTGTAATAATATGACATATATGACAGGATGAACTTTTACAAGTAAAAATATAAAGTTCTACAATTGGGTGAGGTAAATACTGATATAGGCATTGCATAAGAAAGACAAGATACAATAGCAGTGAATTCAAAAACAAAAAACAACCTAAAGGTCATAATTGACTGAAATTGTTACCTGTATGATTGGTTGCCAAAAGAATGTTACCTTGATCTCAGCCTAAAGTAATAGATACATAATATCTTCAGAAGAATGGATGATTCTGCTCGCCTTCTGGCCTGACATACATATAGTAGGGCATTTAGTTCTAAATATCATGGTTTTAAAAATAGCCTACCATGTGATAGAAATTTTTAATTTACCAGAATTTCTCCTGAAGAGAATAATGTTTGTATTGGAAGATAAGTTAACAGGAACTACATTTTTTTAAGAAAGCAGTTTACCTACTCTTTTTTGTTTGGAATTCCAAACTACTTTAGGTTTATCAAAATATTTCTTGTAAGCAGAGACAATATTTTTATTCTCTATTTAACATCTATATCTCAGAATATAGCTTGAACTTGTACAATAAAATGGAAAATAAAAAAAATAAAAACTAAAATCATTTTAAGTGCAACTAATTCTGAGAGCCTTCGACTTCAATGTATTCAACAAGTATTTTTTTTAATCATAACTGTGCATAGCAGCATTGTATCTACCTTGGGCAGAAACTGCTAGCTGCTTATCTAATATCTGTTCTCTTCCTTCTTGCTAAGTGAACCCTAATTTTATTCAGGTGGCAGACAATATATAGGTTCAAATAGTTTACCTTCTCCTGCTCCTTTGTAGCTATGAGTGCTTTTGTGAAGCAATTGTGATCAATCAGATATAGGCGGAAGCTCCTGGGGAGTGCTTTTATTCACAAATAAAATACCACTGGCTTTAAAATTAAATGTTTTGGCCATTGTGCTTTTCTGCTTTTCCCTTCTTTCTGCCTGGCACACAGAGATAATGGAGGCACAGCAACTAAATTCTGACCATAAGAAAGACAGCCACATGATAAAGATATTGGGAAAGCATGTAGAAGGAACCTGGGCCCATACTGCATCTTCAAGCAGCCAGATGAGCTGAATTTCTTGATTACGAAGAAAGATAAAGACTTTACTTCTTATGTCATATGATAAGATGTTATTTATGGCCAAAAGCAATCCTAAACAGTAAAAAACTGCTCCCTCAACAGTACTTTTCTCTCCTGAATCTGCACTCCTTTTTTAAATTAGGAAACTTAAACATTGGAGGAAATATATTCAGCTTTTTTGAATCATCTTTTTCTAATGAGATAACTGAAGTCAGACAGGCGAGAATCGTTTATTAAATGCCAATCCTTTAGGGGAAAAATGTTGCTAACCACAAAGTCATACCCAGAACTGTCAGGTATAAGAGACAGGACAGTCAAAGAGCTCTGCAATTTCAGTTTCTTCTTTTACAAGAAATATACTGTTTCTTACAGCTCTCCATGTGCAAATTTCATCTTTTAGCATTATCTTCATGTAGTGACATACTATCTGCATGAAAATGCTGAATGTAATCTGTAACAATGCAGAAAGTAAAGTCCAATAAAACAGTTATTAGAAATGCCAACTGAAAATTACAAGGAAAAAAAAAAACCTTAAGGGTATATTGGTAAATTTACAATTTTCAGAGTACTTTAGAAATAAAGCATCAGTAACGCAAAACATATTATTTAGAAGCTTTAATTTAATATATTTAATATATTCAGATATATTTTTCCTATAATTTTCAATCCATTATGAGTGAAAACTATTTTTATTGCATTGAACAAATTTTCAACAGGGAGGTGGGTGAAAAAGAGAAAAAAGATGAGAAATATGATTTTTTAATGTCTTTACGCATAGTCACACACATAATCTAAGATTATGTGCCAAATATATTATGGGGTGTGTGTGTGTGTGTTACATTTACAGGTTCCCCTTCCTATGTCCGTGAGTTCTCATTGTTCAATTCCCACCTATGAGTGAGAACATGCGGTGTTTGGTTTTTTTCTCCTTGCGATAGTTTACTGAGAATGATGTTTTCCAGTTTCATCCATGTCCCTACAAAGGACATGAACTCATCATTTTTTTATGGCTGCATAGTATTCCATGGTGTATATGTGCCACATTTTCTTAATCCAGTCTATCGTTGTTGCACATTTGGGTTGGTTCCAACTCTTTGCTATTGTGAATAGTGCTGCAATAAACATACGTGTGCATGTGTCTTTATAGCAGCATGATTTATAGTCCTTTGGGTATATACCCAGTAATGGGATGGCTGGGTCAAATGGTATTTCTAGTTCTAGATCCCTGAGGAATCGCCACACTGACTTCCACCATGGTTGAACTAGTTTACAGTCCCACCAACAGTGTAAAAAAGTGTTCCTATTTCTCCACATCCTCTCCAGCACCTGTTGTTTCCTGACTTTTTAATGATGGCCATTCTAACTGGTGTGAGATGGTATCTCACTGTGGTTTTGATTTGCATTTATCTGATAGCCAGTGATGATGAGCATTTTTGCATGTGTTTTTTGGCTGCATAAATGTCTTCTTTTGAGAAGTGTCTGTTCATGTCCTTTGCCCACTTTTTGATGGGGTTGTTTGGTTTTTTCTTGTAAATTTGTTTGAGTTCATTGTAGATTCTGGATATTAGCCCTTTGTCAAAGGAGTAGGTTGCAAAAATTTTCTCCCATTCTGTAGGTTGCCTGTTCACTCTGATGGTGGTTTCTTTTGTTGTGCAGAAGCTCTTTAGTTTAATTAGATCCCATTTGTCAATTTTGGCTTTTGTTGCCATTGCTTTTGGTGTTTTAGACATGAAGTCCTTGCCCACGCCTATGTCCTGAATGGTATTGCCTAGGCTTTCTTCTAGCGTTTTTATGGTTTTAGGTCTAACATGTAAGTCTTGAATCCATCTTGAATTAATTTTTGTATAAGGTGTAAGGAAGGGATCCAGTTTCAGCTTTCTACATATAGCTAGCCAGTTTTCCCAGCACCATTTTGAGTGAACTTCTGAGGCCACCTAGCTTCAGGTACCAGCTCAGCAACAGGTGTGTAGAGTATGAAGCATGTTCCTGGGGTCCCTAATTCCAGAAACTGACTCTTGGATGGTATTTCTGGACCTCCCCTGGACCCCAGGGAGGCCCACTGCCCTGAGGGGTGATTCCCAAGCAAGGCAGCCTTTACTACAAGCTAACTTAATAGCCCTTGGGCCTTAAAGGAACATCGGTGCCAGCCTGGCAGTACTCCCCATGGGTCGGTGGTGGCATTGGCCATGGGGTAAGGCTCCTCTGCATTTGGAAAGTGAAGGGAAGAGTGGAAAGGACTGCAAGTTGTGGTTTGAGTGCTAGCTCTGCTGCAATATAATGGAACACCAAGTAGATGTCTAAGGTTTTTTACTTTAATCCCTGACTCCCAGATGGCAACTCTGGAGTCACCCAGGGCCTGAGGGAACTTGCCACCCTGAATGAAGTACACAAGACTGGCTGGCTTTGCCACCTGCTGATTGTAGAGCCTCGGAGCATTGAGAAAAAAAACATAGGCTGTGGCCAGGGAGTGGTTACAAGCAAGACCATGTGCTGTGCTGCCTTCAGGTCTGACCCAGTACAGTGTTAGAAGTGGTGGCCAAAGAGCTCCTTTTGTCATTCGTCCTCCAGTTTCAGGTCTCTCGGAACTAAGAGACAGATTCCATTTGTTTGGGAGAAAATAAGGGAAAAGAAAAAGTCTCTGCCTGGTAATCCACAAAAATCTCCTGTGTCTTGGACAAGATCATCAAGGCAGTACCTCTACAAGCCCTAAGATCCACAGCCTTACTGGGCTTAGGGTGCCGTCTAAAGCAAATATAGCTTAGATCACAACACTCAAGTGATTTTGTATATATGCAAAGCCTTCCCAAAAAGGACAGGTACAAACAAGCCCAGACAGTGAAGACTATAATAATACCTAACTCTTCAATGCCAGACACAGAGGAACATCTACAAGTATCAAGATAATTCAGAAGAAATGTAACCTTACCAAATGAACTAAATAAGACATCAGGGACCAATCCTGGAAAAACAGAGATATGTAATCATTCAGACACGAAATTCAAAATAGCTATTTTGAGGAAAATTTAAGAAATTCAAGATAACAAAGAGGAGGAATTCAGAATTCCAGCCCATATATTTAACAAAGAGATTAAAACAAAAGCAATCAAGTAAAAATTCTGAAGCTGAAAAATTCAGTAGGCATACTAAACACCGTAAGAGAGTCCGTTGGTAACATAACTGATTAAGCAGAAGAAATAATTAGTGAGCTTGAAGTCGGGATATTTGAAAATGCAAAATCAGAGGAGACAAAAGAAAAAAAGAATTAAAGAAAAACAATGAAACACACAGCACCTAGAAAATTGCCTCAAAAGGGCAAATCTAAAAGTTACTGGTCTTAAAGAGGAAGGAGAGAAAGAGACGGGGTAGAAAGTTTATTTAAAGGGATAATAACAACGAACTTTCAAAACCTAGAAGAAGTTATCAATATTGAAGTACAAGAAAGTGAGAGAATACTAAGCAGACTTAAATAAAAAAAGACTATCTCAAGGCATTTAATAATCAAACTCCCCAAAATGAAGGATAAAGAATCATAAGCAAAAGGAGAAAAGAAACAAATTACATCAAGTGGAGCTTCAATACTTCTGGTAGCAGATTTTTCAGTGAAAACCTTACAAGCCAGAAGTGAGTGATGTGACATATTTAAAGTGGTAAATTAAAAAAAACAAGAAACAAAAGCAAAAAACATTTACCCTATAATAGTACATCCTGATAAAATACCCTTCAAACATTCAGTAGAAATACTTTCCCAGACAAACAAAAGCTGAGGGATTTTATCAACACCAGACCTGTCCTACAAGAAATGCAAAAGGGAGTACTTCAATCAGAAAGAAAAGGATGTTAATTAGCAATAAATAATCACCTCGAGGTATAAAACCCACTGGTAATAGTAAGTACACAGAGAAACACAGAATATTATAATGCTGTAACTGTGGTATGTAAACTACTCTTACTTTAAATAGGAAGACTAAATGATTAATCAATAAAAAATAGCTAAAACAACTTTTAAAGACATAGTAAAATAAGATGTAACTAGAAAAAACAGAATGTTGAAAAGCAGGGTGACAAAGTTAATGCATAGAGTTTTCATTAGTTTTGTTTTTGCTTGTTTGTTTATGCAAATAATGTTACATTGCTATCACCTCAACATAATGGATTAGAAGATAGTATTTGCAAGCCTCATAGTAACATCAAACCAAAAAAACATGCAACAGATACACACACACAAAAGCAAGAAACTAAGTTATATTACCAGAGAAAATTACCTTCACTAAAGGAAGACAGCAAGGAAAAAAAGATGGAAGAGAAGACCACTAAACAACCAGAAAACAAACAAACAAAAACTAAAATGGCAAGAGTAAGTTTTCACTTATCAGTAATAACATTGAATGTAAATAGACTAACCTCTCTAATCAAAAGACATTACTGTATAAATTTACCAACTGATCTGTTGCCTACAAGAAATACACATCACCTATAAAGACACGTATAAACTAAAAATAAAGAAATGGATATAGATACTCCATGTTAATGGAAACCAATAAAGAGTAGGAGTTGCTATACTTATATCAGACAAAATAGATTTCAAGACCAAAACTATTAGAAGAGACAAAGAGAGTCACTATATAGTTATAAAGTGGTCAATACAGCAAGGTGATATAACAATTTTATGTATATTTTATGCACAAACACTGGAGTACCCAGATATATAAAGCAAATACTATTAGTGCTAAAAAGAGAAACAGGCCCCAATATAATAACAACTGAAGACTTAAACACTCTACTTTCAACATTAAGCAGATAATACAGACAGAAAATCAACAAAGAAATATCAGACTTATCTGCAATATATACCAAAACAGTACATTTTATCCAACAGCTGCAAAATACACATTCTTTTACTCAGCACATGAATCGTTCTCAATGATAAGTTACATGTTAGGTCACAAATGGAGTCTTTAAACATTCAAAAAGTTGAAATAATATAAAGCATCTTCTCTGACCACAGTGGGATAAAACTAGAAATTAATAACAAGATACATTTTGGAAACCATACAAATACATTAAAATTAAACAATATGCTCCTGCATGACCAGTGTTTTAATGAAGAAATTTTTTAAAAACTGAAAATTTTTTGAAACAAATGATAATGAAAACACAACATATCAAAACCTACAAAATACAGCTAAAGAAGTATTAAAAGGGACAGGACATGGTGGCTCATGCCTGTAATCCCAGAACTTCGGGAGGCTGAGGCAGGTGGATCACCTGAAGTCAGGAGTTCAAGACCAGCCTGGGCAACATGGTGAAACCCCGTATCTACTAAAAATACAAAAATTAGCTGGGCATATTGGCGGGTGCCTGTAATCCCAGCTACTCAAGAGGCTGAGGCATGAGAATTGCTTGAACCCGGGAGGTGGAGGGTGAAGTGAGCCGAGATTGCGCCACTGCACTCCAGCCTGGGCGACAAGAGTGAAGCTGTCTAAAAAAAGAAAAGAAAAAGAAAAAAAAGTACTAAAAGGAAAGTTTATAGCTATAGAACATGCCCACATCAAAAAAGAGGAAATTTTTCAGGTAAGCAATCTCACAATGCATCCAAAAGAGCTAGAGAATAAAGAGCAAGCCCAACCCCAAATTAGTAGAAGAAAAGAAAGATTTAAGCAGCTGAGCAGATATAAATGAAATTGAAATAAAAAAATTAAAAAATCAATAAAACAAAATGTTCTTTTTTAAAAAGTTAAACAAAATTGACAAATCTTTAGTGAGACTAAGAAAAAAGGATTCAAATAAATAAAATCAGAAATGAAAAAAAGACATTATAACTGGCACTGCAGAAATTCATAGGACCATCAGTGGTTATTATGTGCAACTATATGCCATTAAATTAGAAAATGTAGAAGAAATAGATGAATTCTTAGACAGATACAACATATCAAGATTAAACCAGAAAGAAATCCAAGACATAAACAGACCAATAACAACTAATGATATTGAAGGCATAATACAAAGTCTTCCAGTGAAAACAGCCCAGGACTCAATGGCTTCACTGCTGATTTCTACAAACATATAAAGAAAAACTAATATTAATTCTAACCAAATTTCCCCATAAAATAGAGGAGGAAAGAATACTTTCACATTCATTCCAGTAAGCCAGTATTACCCTGATACTCAAACCAGTAAAAGAACACATCAAAAAAAGAAAGCTATAGGCCAATATCTCTGATGAACATTCATACAAAAATCATCAACAAAGTTCATTAGAAAGATAATTCATCATGACCAAGTGGAATTTGTATCTTTGATTTAGTTTTGTTGGGTTATATTTGTGTCCGATGGAAATTTTGATCAAATTTCAAAATCTGCTTAGAATATATCCATAGCTTAAAGCAATATTTAAATAAATTTATCAATTATTTAATTTTTGTTTATTTTCTAATGTTCTGGAAGTCAGATGATCATTAATAGCAATTTATTATATCATCCCAAAATTCAATTGCTTTTAATAAAATAATGCCTTTTTTAGTCTTTCAGAGACAAATCATGCTTTAAAATCTTTTCAAAACTTCAGGCTAAGTTACCTGAGAGGATGTGCTTTAGTTCTGTGTGTGAGAGAATAGGAAGCCTTTTATTGGAACATTACATTGATTCCATGTTTTATTATAAAATAGGGGTAAATGAATTTGGTACAAAATAATACTTTTCAAAGAACATTAGTTAACAAAAAATTAATTAATAAACCCCCTTGAATACTAATCCTAACAGTTCTAGTTCTATTTTAGTTTATGATATTGAGAGTGATTTAGAAAATTTCTTTTTCAAATTTACTGATCATTTCTATTTATTTGATGAGCTTCTTGTTTCATTCATACATTCTTTTTTTGAATTACATTGTCAATTTGTGTTCTCTTGTAGTCCACAGAGGTTTTTTAGAAAAATCATTTTTAATTCTTTGCCAGGAAATTTGTGGATTTCAAATTCTTTGAAGTAAGTTGCTGGAAATTTACTTTGTTCCTTTGGTTGTGTCATTTTTCCCAATTTTTTGTGATACTTGTAGTTTTATGAGGGTGTTTTTACGTTTTGAAGAAGCAGTCACATTTTCCAGTCATTATAGTGGAATTGCTTTGGTAAGGAAAAATCTTAGCCTGCAGAGGGCAAGTGTAAGCGTGTTGTGGCATGCTGTGGCATTGGGTCTAGAGGCACAGGGCACCAAGGATGGGAGTATGCGGTGGCTCCAGGACAGTGGGGTGCATAGTTCATCAGCTCGACAATAGTGGTCTGTAATGTGATGTTGGCAACTTTGTTGTCCTCATTGGCAAGAGCTGTGGGAATTCTGCTGTGGATGTAAGGTTTGTTGGGATGGCATCTCTAGGTCCAGTGTCAGGAGGCAGGGGCAAGTAGCAGTGGCGACCAGAGCTAGCTATGGGTCCTGGCTGCAGTCACATGCATGGCAGCAGAGGCAGGGACTGATTGTGAGTGCATGTATAATATTGGTGGCTGACAATGTGAACATGCAAAATTGCAGGAGCCAGCTACGTGCTGGTTACAGGAGTCCCAGTGGCTGCATGTTGAGTGGGCAGCTGTGACCCAAGCTGGAGGTGTGCACAACTATACAGTTGCAGGCACTAACTGTGGATGCAAGCATGATCATCTGGGCAGGCACCTGGAAGCAGGATCAGTTATTTATGCAGGCACAGCTGTGGAGACTGGAGCTGGTAGCATATACTAACTTAGTGTAGGGGTCAGCCTCAGGAACTCACATCTGCCTATATGAAAACCAAACCAGTGTCAGAGCTCGGGGCCATTTGTGGGCACATGTGTAGTGGGTTTTCTGGGGTTCTGGGGTAGATCACCCTTAAAAGCAGCAGCTGGGTTGAATAAAGAATGAGGAGGGCAGGAGTGGTGGCACAACCACCTGGAGACTGCGTAGGAAAAAAAAAACACTACAAGATTCTAAGCAGCAAAACCTTTAGGGAGGTTGCTGCAGCTATTCTGGCTGTCAGTTTCCTCAGGGGAAACGCTTCTAGGGTATTCTATAATACAAGCTCCTAGGGTTGGCTATGGTGAACACTATGGGGTTTCGGGTAATCAGTGGTGAAAGCTTCAGGGCATTCATGAGGACCCTAAGGGTTGATGAGGTCATCAGAAGAGAAGTCAGCTGGAGTGCTGTACAGAGCAGGCCACTGGGAACTGTGATGGTTCCTGCTTCATGGCTAACACTGATAGACCCTATCCCTCTTCTTTTTTCACCTCTGTCTCTAGGTATCTCAGCTATGTTGGTCTCCCAGGCAATGTGAGTTGAGTGAAACTGTAGTTGGTCATTAGGGCAGTGCCTCAGTAGGCTGGGGAAGATGGTTGTTCTCCCTACTTTCTTTTTCTTTGTAAGGGAGCACTCATGAGCCAGGGGGTTCTGTCTTCATGGTGAGCCGTTCTGGCCTGGGAGATGGGGATGATACAGGAAAAGTGAACCTATTCTTCCTATCCTTGTAATTTGTTTTTCCTTCCACTGTATTGCCATAGCTTAGGTGGAGTCCTGAGCACTTCCACGGTTGTTTTCATTCGTAGATAACTGTCAAATTGCTGCTTTTTGTAGGGGCAAGTAAACTCGTAATCTCCTATTCTGCCATCATGTTACAAGAAAGAAGAAAAAAGCTAATAAAATGTTAAAGTGACTAATAGTGGAGCTAATTAACTCAAATTTTCAAAACATAAAACCATGTATAGTTATTTATCCTATCAACAAATGGACTTCAAAATTATGATCTATTTTCCAGGATCTTTATTATTTACCAATTATTCTGATTTTAATATTGTATGTTTCCCTAGAAATATCCAAATTTTCTGTGACTTACAAACTATAATTACGGGAAAGGAAATTATTTATTGAGCAACTCTCTGGGTTTTTTTTTTTTTGTCTTATGTTCCAATTAAAAGTCTGAGGCTTCAAATAACTTCTGTTTATGTAAGTTACACCTATTTGTTGCGGGAAGTGAGGGACCCTGAATGGAGGGATCAGCTGGAGCTGCAGCAGAGGAATAAAAATTGTGAAGATTTCATTTTAATATGGACATTTATCAGTTTCCAAATAATACTTTTATAATTTCTTATGCCTGTCTTTACTTTAATCTCTTAATCCTGTCATCTTCATAAGCTGAGGATGTATGTCACCTCAGGACCACAGTGATAATTGTGTTAACTGTACAAATTGATTGTAAAACGTGTGTTTGAACACTACGAAATCAGTGCACCTTGAAAAAGAACAGAATAACAGCAATTTTTATGGAACAAGGGAAGACAACCATAAGGTCTGACTGCCTGTGGGGTCAGGCAAAAAAAGCCATATTTTTCTTCCTGCAGAGAGCCTATAAATGGACCTGCAAGTAGGAGAGATATTGCTGAATTCTTTTCCTAGCAAGGAATATTAATATTAATACCCTGGAAAAGGAATGCATTCCTGGGGGGAGGTCAATAAACAGCCACTCTGGGAATGTCTGTCTTATGCAGTTGAGATAAGAACTGAGATACACCCTGGTCTCCTGCAGTACCCTCAGGCTTACTAGGGTGGGGAATAGCTCAGCCCTGGTAAATTTGTGGTCAGACTGGTTCTCTGCTCTCCAACCCTGTTTTCTGTTATTTAAGATGTTTATCAAGACAATACGTGCACTGCTGAACATAGACCCTTATCAGTAGTTCTGCTTTTGCCCTTTGCCTTGTGATCTTTGTTGGACCCTTATCAGTAGTTCTGCCTTTGCCCTTTGCCCTGTTCCCTCAGAAGCATGTGATCTTTGTTAGACCCTTATTAGTAGTTCTGCTTTTTGCCTTTTCAAGCATGTGATCTTTGTACCTACTCCCTGTTCTTACACCCCCTCCCCTTTTGAAACCCTTAATAAAATCTTGCTGGTCTGAGACTCAGGCGGGCATTATGGTCCTACTGATATGTGCTGTCACCCCTGGTGGCCCAGCTGTAAAATTCCTCTCTTTATACTGTCTCTCTTTATTTCTCAGCCAGCCAACACTTACGGAAAATAGAAAGAACCTATGTTGAAATATTGGGGGTGGGTTCCCCTAATACCTATTGATATTTCTCATATAAAAAATAAATTTTGGAAATTATTTATTTATTTATCTATTTGAAAAAATCAAATAACCAAGTAGATGTTAACCTGAACAAATATTTTTATTAAAATATATATGTATATGTATACTCCCAAAACCAAACCAAATGGATAGAGTTTCGTACCTCAGTATGAAGCATAAATTCTTCAAGCATAATTTTTATTTATTGTGCAGAATAATAAAAAGGTATGTATTCAATTGTCAAGATATGGTAAAATTGGTAATTGTTACTCCTTTACAAAGGAAATCCGTAAGTACGAAAATAAATAATATTTTCCTTCAATGAATGCATGCTGCTGAAAAATACAACTATTACTAAAACAGTTTTGTGCCACTAGCTCATTTTGTGCTAAGATACAGTTTTAATCATCACTGCTTTTGCACCACCAGTGCAAATAACAAAATAGTAAAAAAAAAAAAAAAGCAAATAGTTTGATTTTTTGAATTCCCTAAAAATATCTCACAAATTGATGAATTACACTTTGAAAAATACTAGTTTATACTAACCTTAATTTCAAAGGTTTCTAAACAATAGTTTCTTCAAAAAGAAAGGGGTATTATCAATTGAAGTGTATTCTAGCTCAAAGATGATCTTTACACAGTATATTGAATATATATACATACATGTACTCATTCTATATTCTATGTTTACCAAAAAAGAGTTGCACTATTAGAAAACAAATAGATGAAAAGAACCAGATAATTTTCTCAAACACTTTTAGGATTTTAGGACAATAGATTTTGTTATCAATTTCAAAATACCTTCTCAAGCATCAAAGATATTTTAGTCACTAACATAGTTCATTTCTAAGTTTTTAACATATGGAATATTTTACAATATGTAAGATAATGTCATTAGCCAAAGTCGTTAATTGGTCACATTTCCTACCAAACTTTTGGATTCATAGTGTGCTGATAAGAGTCTCTGGAAAGGAAATGATGATACAAAGATAGAAGTACAAAAGTTTTATTGGTGATTAACACTTGTGAAAGGAAAGGTGAGGAAGCAAGATTGGGTAGATAAGACATCAGATTGTGATAGAGACCTGAAAGTCTTTACCAGCTCAATGGGAAGTGCGGTAGCAAAGACTGACCATTAGTCCTACATTGGGCAGAAATGGCCAGGCTATGGTATTAATATTTCCTGATCATTGACTGGGAGCCACCTTGAAAAGAATGTGACCTCAGCCTATAGGGTTTCCATGTAACTTAGTGAGTAGCAGTAACAAAATTCTGGGATTGGTTTATTTACCTATCACCAGGAAATTTAAAATATCTAAATCATTATACTGACCAGTATAATGCTCTCTGTCAGCAAATTTTCCAAACTTACCACTGGTGAAAGTTGTAACAATTATATTACTACATTCTACAAGTGGCTGCCTATACTCCACCAACAACCAAACATGGGGTCATCATTGCAGAAATGCAGTCAAAAGTGATTATGCCCTCAAATTCCATATTTCCCACCATTTTTGTGGACCATTTGTGCTGGTGTTTTATGGGATGCAGACACTGATACAATTAGGAACACAAAAGATTTATTGGAGAGTGATGCAGAGAGAAACCAACAGACAATGATGCAGACCTGACAAAGTCCCTGCCAGCCTAACAAGGGGATTTACAGCAAGTATCGTCATTAGAGAAGTCTCACATTGTGCAGAAATAGCTAGACTTTGTTCTTACTTAGTCCTTGGCTGAGATCATCTTCAACAAGAGCATGACCTTGGCCCAAAAGCTGAGGCTTTCTTCTGTGAGGCCTCTCACAGCTGGAGGCCATCAGCTAACCACACACTTCAAAGCAGGATGTCCTTTTTAGAGGGTCATCTGAACTCTGCATCTCAGTGTGCAACACAGATATTTACCAGTAAACTTGAAATCAGATAATAGTATGTCTATCTGTTCACATAAATAAAATACTGCTGCATGATTTTAAAATATTGGGAAAGGAGAAAAGGAGCTCTAATGTTTCTCAAAGCTACTAAGTGACTATAATATATTCTTTCCAATGAATTGACACTTTAATTACATGGATGATTTCTTCAGGAACACAGTTGGAATCAGAAAGGCCATAATTACTCTTTCTATAATATTTCTGAGTCTTAAAAGAATCATATTGGACAACTTTATAATATGAGGATTTTCTTTGTAATTGTCCTCCAACCTTTCTAAGAAATTTAAGAATGCCCATGTATTGCACATATTGTACTGACAAGTATTGGATCCTGTTTCATGATTAGTGGTGCATTTTACAAGGACTCCTTAACAGCTTCGAACAGAAGCTAAAAATATACTATGCTCATTGACCTTTTGCCATATTATGTTGTTTAAATCTCTTGTGCAATGAAATAATGATTTTTCTTTTACAAATTGGAAAGCACAACTCTCAATTTGAGATGCAACAAAAATAACACCAACAAAAGTTAGAGTGAGTTCTCAGAAACAAATATATCTAGAAATTCATTTCTTCTTTGATTTTCTAAAATATTGCTGGCCAATTTTCCAAAATGCTAGCTGCATCGATGTTCTTGACATGTTATGTAAACAACTGACATCTAGTCTTCCAATCATTTAGAACTACATTTATGATAAAATATTTTATATTTATATACATTTATAGAATTGCAGCATTAAAATATGGCTCTAAGGCTATATTTGCAAAGAGTTACTGCAAAATATATCTAAGGCTAACTCTTTGGAATCACCTGCTTAAAAATTACTTCCACAAGCTGAAGGAGAGAAATGAAGTGTTCAATCATGATAGTTGTTTTTAGTTCAGGAATTTGTATGACTGCCCTCTAGAATGTGCAGTACTATTCAGTAAACAAGTTCCTAGTTATCAAGTCATCTTTGTGTAATGCTGGTAGCATAAATCTCCAAAGAATTATAGGAATGAGATAAAGGGTTAATGATATACTTGAAAAACTTAAGCTCAGAAACCCCCTTCATTCTTGTAGCCTTTGATCTTGATGATGAGGGTGTGCTGCAGAACCCAGGACCTGTTACCACAGAACTAAACACAAATACACCTGGCCAAGGAATCAGAGACACTAAGGAAAGATTCTGGGGCAAGTGACAGCAATTGCAGGCCCAGCTACTGCATCACATTAAGGGAGTGAGTCAGTGGATTAGTATCTGTGTGTGTTATAAAATGGCTGCTGTCTCTTTTCTGACCTTCAGTTCTCACCAGAGAAACTCCTCATACTTCATCTTAACCAGAAACATTGCAACAAAAGAGAATTATGGGAAATGTAAAGATCAATGGTTAAATCAGTTATCCTTTTTGTTGTGTAACTTCCAATAAACATTTAGCTGTATTATGAATTTAGAGAGAAAATCAACTTCTGCTGTTTTAAAACTTTCTATAACCAAGGATTTTTCTACTACAAAGAACATTCAGAAGAAGCCATTGGTTGTCCTTTAAAATTTCACAAGCTGTGTTACTGCATCATCCAGAAACCAAGGAAATTATACAGGTGAAACCATCACTTCAGAAAATAAGATAATCAAAAGCTTGCTGTTTAGAAACCTTGTCAAGGAAGTGGGAAATCATGCAAGACATTAGTGATTACACCAGTTATCTCTATTACTTGAAATAATGCATTCTGTCAAGAGCTACAGCAATTGACCCTCTTCTTTAATTAAGCATACCTATCCACTGATGGACACATAGTATTATAAAGGCAGAAAGTAACAAAAAAATTAAAAGGCAGAGGAGAGTATAGGGAAGCAAAATAATAATAATAATAATATAATAATGATAATAATGTGATAGCGAATATTTACAAATTCGTTAGACATATAATTTTGTGTTTATTTTAATATGAAACTGTTACTAATTAATTAAAGGTTCAAAGTCAATGGTTAAACATGGAGATAACGTGACTAACTAGATACTGACAGGAATAACTTCTTCCACTGAGAGACCAGACAGACCGTCAAGAAGACGGGTGCACTCCAAACAGAGCTTCAGAAAGAAGGCATTGACAGTGTAGAGGAGGAGGACACAGACCCTGGACTGAAAGGGAAGGAAGCTGAGAACCCTGCATGCGATTACTGAACAACAGGATGAATTCCTGAGCCTGAGCAGCTCCTGGGGAAAAGGTAAGTAAAATAGTCTTGGATTAGCACATTCTTACCACAAACCCCCAGCATCGAGATGCCATGGCCCCCATGGACATTTGAGCTGGCAGAAACAACTGCCTAGAAAGTTGACAGAGATGGAACTCCAACCTTCATGAAGCACAGAGCATTTGGCATAGGAATAGCTGAAGAGGAGCGTGGCCATGGGTGCCTATTCCCCAAGGCTCACCATATCCCTCTAGATGGATTTAGCTTTTGTTGGTTGATGAATCTGGACAGAGCAGGGCTATCTTGCTTATGAAATTAAGCCAATCTGATCTATGTGTCCCCTTTTCTGCTGGCCTATCACAAGTTCTCTGCCTGGCTGCACCCACTTGCAGCATGGCCTCAGCTGCTTAGTCAAGGCACTTGCCAGGGGCCACCACCATAGTTCTTTTGCTGGCAAACCCTGACTAACAGTCAGAGAGCCTCTGTAGGTTGGCCCCCACAGGTGCCTTCCCCTAACTGCTTCGCCAGCACACTTTCACCCACAATCTTTTTCCACTGCTTCACAGGCACATACTTACCCACAGCCTCCCCACACTGTTTTGCTGGTGCATACTGGCTTGCAGCTTCACCGTTTCATTGATGCACATCACCTGCAGCCTCACTCTGCTGCTTTGCTGGCACACATACACATGTTGACTTTGCCTCCACCCCATTGCCACCCAGCCACTGGCACACACACATTTGAGGGACCCACTGGTGACCCATTGGTGGCACACATGCAAAAGGGAACACCTTCTGTGTTGCCATCTCCCACCGAAGTGTGTTGGCCTTCAGCTTCCCGCCCCCACCCCCACCCCACTCCCATTAGAGTCTTGCTGCCAGTGGACTGGGAACACCACGGACCCTCCAGTGCAGACAGTGCTTAAACTTAGGGGGCCAGAGGAAAAAGCAGAAGCCTGGTCCTAGACCTACAGAGCAGCCCAGAAGTGTTGAACTGAGCCTTGGTTGACTGAAATCATCCAGAAAGAAAGCCAAAAGAAGAAACCCAGCTCATACCACAGTAAAAGCATCAAGGACACAAAGAATATAAAAGCAAAAATCCCCATCCAGAGCAACTACAAACACACACACACACACACACACACACACACACACAAATCAACTCACACAGATGAGATAGAACTAGCACAAAAACTCTGACAACTCTAAAAGCCAACATGTCTTCTTACATAAAAATAACCATACTAGATTCCTAGTAATGGTTCTTATTGATAATGAAATGGCTGAAATGACAGACCTAGAATTCAGAATCTGGATGGCAATGAAGATCATCAAGATTCAGGAGAATGTTGAAACCCAGCACAAAGAATTTAAGGAATCCAATAAAAAGAGACATAAGAGCTAAAAGACTAAAGAGACATTTTAAGAAAGAACCAAAATGATCAACTGGAGCTGAAAAACTCACTACAAGAATTTCATAATGCAATTAGAAGTATTAACAGAAGGAGAGACAATGCTGAGGAAAGAAAAATTTGAAGAACCCCTGCAAAATATACAAGTTGACCATTCTCAAAACACATGGTCATCAGATTCTTTATGGTCAGTTTGAAAAAAAAAATTAAGGCGTCTAGACAGAAAGGGCAGGTCACATACAAAGGAAACCTCATCAAGGCTAAAAGTGAGACTTTCAGCAGAAACTCTACAGTCAGGAGAGATTGGAAGCCTGTATGCAGCATCCTTAAACAACAGAAATTGCAAATAAGAATTTCATATTTAGCCAAACTAAGTTTCATAAGTGAAGGAGAAATAAAACCCTTATCAGACAAGCAAATGCTAAGGGAATTCATTACCACGAGACCTGCCTTAAGGGAATGCTAAACATGAAAACAAAAGACCATTACCTGCCACTACAAAAACAGACAGTTAATTACATAGCCCACTGAAAATATAAAACAAGTATACAATCAAGTCTGTATAACAACCAGCTAACAGAATGATGGCAAGATAAAATCCTCCCATATCAAAATTAACCTTGAAAGTAATAAAGTTCAACACCACACATGAAAGGCACAGAGTGGCAAGTTGGATGAAGAAGCAAGACCCAACTGTATGCTGTCTTCAAAAGACCTGTGGCACAGACAATGACATGCATAGACCTGAAGTGAAGAGACAGAGAAAGACCTATCAAGCAAATGGAAAAAAACAAAGAGCAGGGATTGTTATTCTTCTTTCAGACAAAACAGACTTTAAACCAACAAAGATAAAAAAGGATAAAGAAGCATATTACATGATGACAAAGAACTCAATTCAACGGAAGACTTAACTATCTTAAATATATATGTTCCCAATATTGGAGCACCTATATTGATAAAACAAGTTCTTAGAGACCTACAAAGAGACTTAGATAACCACACAATAATAGTGAAAGATTTCAACAACCCACTGAGTTTTATGCATATCATCAAGGCAGAAAACTAATGAAGATATTCAAGATCTAAACCCAACATTTGACCAAGTTGACCTAAAAAAATTTATAGAACACTCCCCCAAACAACGAGGGACTATACATTCTTCTCATCTGCACATGGCACATACTCTTCAGTTTGACCACATGCTCAACCATAAAGCAATTATCAACAAATTCAAGAAATCTGAACACATACCAACCACAGTCTTGGAGCACAGAATACAAAAAAAAATGGAAATCAAGACCAGGAAGATCTCTCAAAATCATACTATTACAAGGAGACTGAACACATGCTACTGAATGACTATTGTGTAAACAATAAAATTAAAGCAGAAATAAATTATTTGAAACTAATGAAAACAAAATTACAACATACTAGAATCTCTGAGATACAGATAAAGCAGTGTTATGAGGAAAGTTTATAGCACCAAACACCACTTCAAAAAGTTAGAAAGATCTCAAATTAACAACCTAATAGCACACCTACATGAACTAAAAAACAAAAGCAATACAACCCCAAAGCTGGTGGAGGAAAATAAATAGCCAAAACTGGAGCTGTATTAAAAAGATGCAAAAATCCATACAAAAGAGCAATGAAACCAAGAGTTGGTTTTTTAGAAGAGTAAAGATTGATAGACCACTAGCTAGACTAATTTAAAAAAAAAGGAGAGAAGATCCAAATAAACACTAACAGAAATGACAAAGGTGACATTTCAACTGACCCCACAGAAATATACACTCAGAAACTGTTACGAACATCTCTATGCACAATAACTAGAAAACCTGGAATAAATGGATAAATGTCTGAAAATATACAACCTTCCAAGATTGAGTCAGGAAGAAATTGATTACCAGAACAGATCAATAATGAGTTCTGAAATTGAATCAGTAATAAGAAACCTATCAACCAGAAAAAGCTTTGAATCAGCTGGATTCACAGCTGAGTTCTACCAGACACATGAAGATTGGTGCCAATCATCAGATTGGTACCAATCCTACTGAAACTATTCCAAAAAGTCAAGCAGCTACTCTTTTGTAACTCATTCTATTAGGCCAACATCATTCTGATTCTAAAACCGACAGAGGCACACAAAAAAGGAAAACTTCTGGCCAATATGCCTGAGGAACATAGATGCAAACATTCTCAATAAAATACTAGAAAATTTAATCCAGCAGCACATCAAAAAGTGGATTCACCATGATTGAGCAGGCTTTATTCCTAAGATGCAAGGTTGTTTCAACATATGCAAATCAACAAATTTGATTCATTACATAAACAGAAATAAAAACAAAAACCATATGATCATCTCAATAGTCACAGAAAAGGCTTTTGAAAAATTCAACATATATTCATGTTAAAAACCCTCAAAAACCTAGGAATTGAAGCACTACACCTCAAAATAATAAGGGCCATCTATGGCAAATCCACAGCCAACATCATACTGAACTTGGTTTTCCAGAAATTAAGGACGCCATTTTAACTGAAAATATTGGCTTTATGCTCAGATTCTCTTGATTAACTTAGCCAATGATTTTTCTACCTAAAAATGCCAGAAAAATGAAGCAAAAGTTTATAACACAAAAATCTCTGTGAATTTTTAAAAGCCGAATTGTATAACCTCTGCAATATTACTGCTTACAACCAGTTCCTTTCTGACCCCGTCAGATGTAAGTGGCCTCTAACCGGATCCAAGCCAATTAATTCCATTATCAAATCTGTTCCTGGACCCAGTCCAATTTCTGTCGCAACTCCAAACCCAGTTTAGATCAGAAATTTGCTCAAAGAAATCCTTGGAGCTCTGAAATCCGAGAGGGCGCTTACCCATGATCTCCAGCTGCTTTGAGACATCAATGGACACAAACGGGTCCTGCAGGTACCTTGTGTGTTCGCTCAGCGCTCCTGGAGGTTTCTAGTAGCTCCACTTTGGATCCTGCTTCTGACACCGTCTAACAAAAGAAAAACTTCAGCTGAATTAAATTTAAAAGAGTTTAATTGAGCAATGTATGATTTGTGAATTGGGCAACCCCCAGAATCAGAGCAGATCCACAGGGGTGCCTTGTGGTCAGAGCAAATTTATAGACAAAAAAAGGTAAAGTGACATACAGGAATCAGAAGTGAGGTACAGAAACAGTGAGATTGATTACAGCTCAGCGTTTGCCTTATTTGAAAGCAGTTCAAATATTCAGCAGTCTATGAGTGGTTGAAGTATGGCTGCTGGGATTGGCAAACACTCAGCCATTGTTACAGGTGCATACTATTAAGTTAGGTTTCCAATTTTGTCTATTAAGCCAGGTTACAGTTCATCAACAAGGACTCAAATATAGAAGTATGGAGTCTTTCTCAGGCCATGTTTAGTTTGCTTTAACACTGGAGGCATTATCCTAAGCAAATTAACACAAGAACAGAAAACCGAATACTCCATGTTCTTGCTTGTAAGTGGGAGCTAAATATTTAGTGCACATGAACACAAAGAGGAAACAATAGATTCTGGGGCTTACTTGATGGTGGAGTGTGGGAGGAGGCTGAAGATTGATACACTATCTTTTGGGGACTATGCTTACTACTTGGGTGACAAAATCATTTACACCAAACCTCAATAATGTATAATTTGCACTTTTCAAACCTATGCATGTACCCCCAAAACTAAAATAAAAGTAGATAAACAAGTCAATAGCTCTTTGAAAGTTTTATATACTGATTTTTTGGACTCACACTCACATGTTCATTATCTACAAACAAATTACAGGGAGTTTTTCTGAGCATTGCCCCTGAAAACCCCCGCTGACATTTTTTAGGTAGAATAATACTTCAAGGGAAGGCATTCAGATCCCTCAACAGTTTTAATGATTATTTGTGAAAAACACTCAAAGTCGTATTTTAAATAATGTTGGTTTTAGATTATGGGTGTCTGAATATAGTACTTTGTCTATTCTAATTAGTTTCTGAAAAAAATTTAAAAGCCCTTTCTAAAAGAGCTAAAATTATATTAAAGTTGAGATTGCCTTGAGATCAAAATATTTCTTCAAATAATTAAACCCATCATCATTAAATCATATAAATATTATTTTCATTGCTCTGTATTGTTTTTATTCTTCACAACATAATCCAATTTGGATGTATAATTAAAGAGAGGTACATTAGACACAACCTAGCTAGTTATGCCCTTTCAAAATAAATAGTAAGCTGAGGCTATTCAATTTGCAAAACTGATTAATGCATCTTTTCATTGCTATCACTTTTATTGTTTTTTGGTTTTCTATGTTCTTATCTGGAGTTGACATATGGAAAAATAAGTAACAAATACAGGTACCCTTGTGGCCTTCTCTAAGTGTCAGATAATATGAGTCAACTCTTCCAAAAATTACTAATATTGAACAATTTGTTTCATCTTTTGATTCAATATAATCTTTCTTTTCTCCATTACTTTTGAAAATTTTCCTGTACCTTTTTATTCTAAGCATGGGAGATATGTTAAACCCATAAATGTACATTGCTCCTAAGTTGCAGTGCAAATGGAATTCAAGACAAAAAGTGTGATGGTAGAAAGCCATCAGGTGTGCACACTGAAAGGGAAGGCAACACAAATAGCCACAAAATGCAGCAATATTTAAACCAGCAATTCTCACAATTTTCTCAACTTGCTACTAGTAACATTCTTTTGTGAAACAAACACAGATATCTCCTTTAATAGACTTTGTTTTCCTTTAATTATATCTGACAAGCTTATAGTAACTAAAAACTGGACTATGAGGTTTTTTTAGTCCTCCTAGGTTCTAATCTCGTCTCTGCCAATTTCTATTTATAATTTAATCATTCTGAACTTCTTAATCTTTATGTACTAAGAAGGCATGAATATTATTTGAGACTCAAATGGACATTATGTGAAAATGACTATAAACTGTAAAGTGATGTTTACATATAAAGTAGTATTATAATAAAATAAAATGTAAAGAAGTTTCAAGAATTAGAACCAACATACTTATGGCTCCTTAATTTTTCCTATTATGAAGTCTTCTATTTGAGAGTTAAAGGTCTAGCAGGAAAAACTGATTCACATTCATCCATTCATTCATGAGCAAAGTATTATAGAATAGACAAAGATAAGATAAAACTGCTTGATGCCAGCGCATGACAAATAATAAATGCTTTAAGAACACCTGTTGAATGAATGAACATAATTTCTAGTAGATGGAATTAATTTATTCCACAAATAGTAATTGAGTATCCATTTTGTTTTAGTATTGTGCCAGGTGCTGGGGATACAAGGGTGACAAATATATACCTGATCCCTTATGCAGTGAAGTTTGCAGTCTTGTGAGAGATGAAGACATTAGTTAAATAATCACATAAATAGATATAAAATTGCAATTGTGACAAATGTTATAAAATGAGGCACACAGTGCAGTGGCCACTGATAATAGGAAGACATAATCAGGCTAAGGAGGTCAGGAAAGACTATTTTTAATAAAAATAAACAATAACCAAGACATTTTAGAGAAATATTAATCTGTTAAAAAAAGCGGGGGGGGAGTGCATATTCCAGACTAAAGGAGTAGCATGTGAAATGGCCAAATGGTAAAGTGAAAATGGCATGATGCCTTGGACAAAGGCTACAGCAGTGTTCAATGGGACAGAAAGTTAACAAGGATACCCAGGAATTAAACTCAGCTCTGCACCAAGCGGACCTAATAGACATCTACAGAACTCTCCACCCCAAATCAACAGAATATACATTTTTTTCAGCACCACACCACCCCTATTCCAAAATTGACCACATAGTTGGAAGTAAAGCACTCCTCAGCAGATGTAAAAGAACAGAAATTATAACAAACTGTATCTCAGACCACAGTGCAATCAAACTAGAACTCAGGATTAAGAAACTCACTCAAAACCACTCAACTACATGGAAACTGAACAACAAGCTCCTGAATGACTACTGGGTACATTACGAAATGAAGGCAGAAATAAAGATGTTCTTTGAAACCAACGAGAACAAAGACACAACATACCAGAATCTCTGGGACACATTCAAAGCAGTGTGTAGAGGGAAATTTATAGCACTAAATGCCCACAAGAGAAAGCAGGAAAGATCCAAAGTTGACACCCTAACATCACAATTAAAAGAACTAGAGAAGCAAGAGCAAACACATTCAAAAGCTAGCAGAAGGCAAGAAATAACTAAGATCAGAGCAGAACTGAAGGAAATAGAGACACAAAAAACCCTTCAAAAAATTAATGAATCCAGGAGCTGGTTTTTTTGAAAACATCAACAAAATTGATAGACCACTAGCAAGACTAATAAAGAAGAAAAGAGAGAAGAATCAATTAGATGCAATAAAAAATGATAAAGAGGATATCACCACCGATCCTACAGAAATACAAACTACCATCAGAGAATACTACAAACACCTCTATGCAAATAAACTAGAAAATCTAGAAGAAATGGATAAATTCCTCAACACATACACCCTCCCAAGACTAAACCAGGAAGAAGTTGAATCTCTGAATAGACCAATAACAGGCTCTGAAATTGAGGGAATAATCAATAACTTACCAACCAAAAAAAGTCCAGGACCAGATGGAGTCACAGCCGAATTCTACCAGAGGTACAAGGAGGAGCTGCTACCATTCTTTCTGAAACTATTCCAATCAGTAGAAAAAGAGGGAATCCTCCCTAACTCATTTTATGAGGCCAGCATCATCCTGATACCAAAGCCTGGCAGAGACACAACCAAAAAAGAGAATTTTAGACCAATATCCTTGATGAACGTTGATGCAAAAATCCTCAATAAAATACTGGCAAACTGAATCCAGCAGCACATCCAAAAGCTTATCCACCATGATCAAGTGATCTTCATCCCTGGGATGCAAGGCTGGTTCAACATACGCAAATCAATAAATGTAATCCAGCATATAAACAGAACCAAAGACAAAAACCACATGATTATCTCAATAGATGCAGAAAAGACCTTTGACAAAATTCAACAACCCTTCATGCTAAAAACTCTCAATAAATTAGGTATTGATGGGGCGTATCTCAAAATAATAAGAGCTATCTATGACAAACCCACAGCCAATATCATACTGAATGGGCAAAAGTGTTAAGATGTTTATTCTAAAAACATCAGCAAAATATTTCAGAGCTTTAGCAGGAAAGTAATGTTACATTTATGGTTTGAAAATATAAACTAGATACAGTGTGCAGAATGGCTTACAAAGTCCCTGATAGGAGAGGAAAGACTATTAGAAGGCTATAGGAGCAGTCCCAGCAAGAAATGATGCTAGCTATGACCAATGTATTTTTAGTGGGAGACAGTAAGAAATAGAGAGATTTGAAGTGCCCTTAGGAAGTAAAAACTAGACAAGTTAGTGGCAAGTTGGCTATGGGAAGTAAGGGAGAGGGAGGTGGTAGAGATTACCTGAATTGTACAACTGAGTGATGTCACTGTCATTTGTTGAGATAAGGAACACTGGAAGATAACTACATTTGAGGGTAAAACAATATTATAAACTTGGCTTTGGTTATGTTGAGTTTGATTGCTGTTTATGATGCTCAAGATGAAATGCAAAATTATCACCTGAATACAAAGGTCTAGAAATTACCTGGCTAATCTCTTTTAGAAATATAAATCTGCAGGTCATATGCATTGAAGCCATGGGTATAGGAAATGTCATCTTGGAAGAGAGTATAGGATGACTGGAGCAACTAGGACTGAACTTTGAAAAAGTATAACATTTAATAGCTAGTTAAACAAGGTGACTGTGCAAAGAAGATGAGAATAATCATTCAGAAGATATGAAGAATATCATGTCACTCTGGACTCCTGTAGAAGAGAGTTTTAAGAAGTAGAATTTGGTCGACAGTGTTAAATACTACCAAAGGATAAATAAGATGAGGACTGGAGGATGATAGTGGTAGACACAAGGAAATGGACAATGGAAGAGAAGCAAATGAGACAAGTACAAAGATTATTATAATATCACGTGCAGTTTGATATATGTAATAACAGACAAAATGCTATGAGAGTTTATAGAAGCAAAAATTAGCTGGAAAGAATCTGTGAAGGCATCATGAAGGAATAAGCATTTGATTTGAATATAAAGAGATGTGAAAATAAATATGCAAAAAGTAATAACGTTGGAAAAAGGGAGTTCATCTGAAGACATTTATATTTATATGAGGCTGGAGCATAGAGAATTTGCACAGTAGTCACAGAGGTTAAGATTGGGAGAAAGTAGAATAAGTCGTCATACTGTGGAGGGCCTGCAATGAAAGGCTAGAGAATTTACTTTTCATTTGGTAGGTATTACAGTACCATTTAAGCTTTTGGAAGAGAGAGATAATAAACTCTAAAGAGAAGAGAACCTGGAAATGGAAAGACCAGTTGGAGACTATTGCTTTAGTCCAAGGAAGATCAATTGAGGGTTGGAACTAGGATAGTGCCAATGGATGTAAAGAACAGGAAGCTGATGCAAAGGTACTGAGGAGAGAGAATGAGCAAAATTTAATTATTCATGTAATTCTATTCAAAGGCAGTGAAAAAATAATTATAAAAGGCATTGAAAAATATTTCATTGGAAAGTAAGAAATAATGATTTTAAGGCTATTTGAGAATGTGTGTGGTCATCTCTATGCATTTGTTAAAAGCTTTTTTATCCTGTATTTCATTCCTGGTTGAAATTGCTAACCTGCTTTTCAAGCAATTTTCCACTTGGGTTGGCTCAAGGCTGAAGTGGTCACTTTGCCCTGACCCCATTACATTGCTTTCTCATTCTCAAATCTTCCTCTGACCCTTACCTTTAATGAGAAAATCCTTTGCCACATTGCCAGCAACAGCTACAATTAGTCATTGTCACATCTGTCATGACTCTGCTTTATTGCAATCCTGATGCCCATGGCTCTAACTAGAAGAGAAAAATGTGGAAGAATACTCCTACGAGTAAACCCTGAGGAAGATGAGATGCAAAACTGCAGTTAAGAGGTACTTTTTGTATCATCAGTCAAAGAAATTTGTTTTATTTTAAGAAGCATAACAGGCAAGAAAGGAAGATTTGTGGTCATAGGAATTTTTAATAAATGGGGTCCCTGCCTAAATAGATGTAGTATTTGAAGTGAATAAAATAGTATCTTTAAAAAATAGAAAAATTGTTGTTAATGCAATAACACTTCTAAGCCTGACAGGTCATCAACATAGTCCTACATATTTATTAAATTTATTAAAACTTATTAAACACCTAACCACACATGTTAATCAAAACCCTACCTGGATTATTTTTTCTATATGACTACAAATTATTATTGACCAATCTGACTTGGAAAAAAAATATAAACTCACAAACTATTAAGATGCAGTGGAAATGACGCACCATGGCTTCTGAGAATATATGAGGTGATCTAGGTTGTGCATCACTGAAGGACTCATATATGGAGCTCTAGGCTATTTTATTAGGGTTTTCTAGAGGGAGAGAACTAACAGGATAGATGTATATATGAAGAGGAGTTTATTAAGGACTATTGACTCACACAATCACAAGGTGAAGTCCCACAATAGGCCATCTGCAACCTGAGGACCAAGGAAGCCAGTCTGAGTTTCAAAGCCTCAAAAGCAGGGAAGCCGACAGTGCAGCCTTCAGTCTGTGGCCAAAGGTCCAAGAGCCCCTGGAAAATCACTGGTGTAAGTCAGAGAGTCCAAAAGCTGAAGAATGTGGAGTCTGATGTTCAAGGACAGGAAGCATCCAGCACAGGAGAAAGTTGAAGGCTAGAAGAATCAGCAAGTCTGCCCTTCCATCTTCTCCTGCCTGCTTTATTCTAGCCACGCTGCCAGCTGATTAGATGTTGGAGACTCAGGTTGATGGTGGGTCTGCCTCTCCCAGGCCACTGAGTCAAATGTTAATCTCCTTTGGCAACACCCTCACTGACACACCCAGGAACAATACTTTACATCCTTCAATTCAATCAAGTTGACACTCAATATTAACTATCACAAGTCCACCCCTTGTCAACTTGAACCCATACACATCTCCTGAAATTATACATAATCTTCAAATAAAGACAATAATAAGGTCATAATTATGCCTAACATAATACAGCTATCCTTTATACAACAGGAAGCACACTAATCCTTAACCTAAATGTTGTTACATAAACTTAACAACACTTAAAGGCTGATATGAAGTCAATAAATCCTATGTCACATGATAAAGAAAAAAGAAATAAAATGAAGATATTTTCTTAAAAGCAAGCCTATACATGCACAAACATGTTCTTAAGAAAATAAAGAGGGAATATTAATGACAATTATAGTCTTCATTTCTGCCACTGGTCACATGGTTGTAGCTAGTATTGATGACTATCTTCTTCTGCTACTCATTCTGTATTCCTTTTGCCTTCAGCAAGCACCTCAGCAGGTCATGGTTTTTCACCTGGTGGAGTAAACCGAACTTTTATTCATGAAGGGTCTGGGCTATTTGTAGTCCTACCTGGATTGAGTTGTAGTTTCACACTGACCTTAATCACAGGGCATGGTAATACTAAGAGACGCCCTAAGGGATCTCCTGTATTCCACACATATCTTCCTTACCTCTATTGTGGAGTAGTAGACTGATTTCATCTTGATAGTCCCAGTCAGTCACCCCAGCAAACATTGTAACTCCCTTCTTAGCCTGTTGACTTAGAGGTAGGAGGAGCCCAAAGTTACCAGGTAGCAATCTTAACTTCCAGTTTAATGGAATCATTGTTGTGTCTTCTGGTGGCGGCATTCCTCTCTCTGGAACTAAGATCCCTAGGCCAGCAGAACTTAATGTCGCAGGAAAAGGAAGCAAAAATTTCACTAGTGGGTCACCAGGGGTGATTGTAAAAGGTGCCACTTCCACTTCCACCCCTTGATTCCTGGACCCGTGAATCCTGACTGTGGGATAAACAGTACCATATAATGGACACTGATTCAGAGCATACACAGACTTTTGGAGGTCTCCTTAGGGAAGGATGGAAGAAAGATTAACAGCAGAAATTGTCAGTAGTGTGGTAGGGTCCTTCCTCAAAGGGACTCGGCCTCCCCTTCATTCAAGGGGTTCTGAGTCTGCAAACTGGTTCCAGTCTGGACATTGATTGAGGGGCTATGATTCTCTATTTTTATAATTCAAATTAGTCTTTTGTCCACTCAACCTGGAAGTTTTCTGCTTATACAAATGAGGTAAGAATGCTGTAGGCTTCCTACCAATTTCACTTCTAGGAACACAGTGATTAATTAGCCCATGCCAGAGCTCTACATGTGTCAGACTATTCTGATGGCTGCTTTTCCTCTACTGTTCATTACGGTAACTGTACCCACCTTGCCTTTGACGGAGAAGTGCCGCCACTTGGCCCCTGCCACCTCTGGATCCAATTTTTCCCATTGCATTTAAGTTTTGTAATTTAGTGACTCTGATTCCCACTGTAACATGTGGCATATAGAGAAGAGCAATCACAGAGCTCTTCAGGGATCCAGGTGCTCTCATAGCAAGTCTATTTCACAAAGTATTGGTGAAGGGTATGTCTTCTGGACTCTACCAGCTGGGATGAGTAGGTCTACAGTGCCTAATCCACTCTAGAATCCCAATCTCCCTAAGTCTTTGGATCCATTCCACTACATTAAACCAAGGGAAACCAGGCATTTCCAGCTGGCTTGCAGTGAGCCATATTTTGATCCCTATTTCAGCTAACCAAGCAAATAAACTATTAGAACCTTTTTTAACTCCCCAAGATGCAATATTAAATGTGGAATCCCTACTTAGTGGGCTCATATCAATAAATTCAGCCTGATCCAACTTTATGTTTCTTCCATTAGCCCACACCCTTAATATTCATTCCCATGCCTGTTCTCCAGATTTCTACTTACATAAATCAGAAAAGTCAAGCAGTTTTTTTGGAGCGTAGCACACCTCCTTGTGTGTCACTCTGAACCTTACCTCTAGGGGTCTGCTGGGACTTTAGTCTAGTTATAGGTCTAGGAGGCAACAGGGGTGTTGAGGGTAGGTCCTGAGGAGAATCAGCATTGTTTTTCCTGGCAACGTGTTCAGGGGAGGCCATCACTGTTGCCTCAGGCAATGCAGGGTTAATCTCAGACAAAGATGGAAAGGCTGAAGGCAGCATGGGTGGGGGACTAGTTGTTGCCACCACTGGGGGTGGGGAGGCTGTTTCCTCCGGCAAAAAAGGCTCATCAGAGTTTACAAACTCTGTCCTGGAGTGGTGGCTCACGCCTGTAATCCCAGCACTTTGGGAGGCTGAGGAGGGCAGATCACCTGAGGTCAGGAGTTCGAGACCAGCTTAGCCAACATGCTGAAACCCCTTCTCTACTAAAACTACAAAAATTAGCTGGGCATGGTGGCGGGTGCCAGTAATCCCAACTGCTTAGGAGGCTGAGGCAGGGAGAATAGCTTGAATCGGGGAGGTGGCTGTTGCAGTGAGCAGCGATGGTACTGCTGCACTCCAGCCTGGGTGACAGGGCAAGACTCTGGAAAAAAAAAAAAAAAAAAAAGGGTTTACAAGCTTAGTGTCCCCAGCTTCATCAGGATCCACCCACACATTCCCATTCCAAGTTGTAGTGTCCCATTCTTTTCCAATCAATGCCCTCACTTTAACAGTAGACATCTGGTGAGACTGAGCGTGCAACGTTTGTTGCCGATCAGCCACTCTCATGATAAGAGCTTGTTGTCAGATTCTCTGTAGTTTTAGCCCTTTGTCTGCAGGAGATAAGACTCTCACTCAGGGCAATCTTAGAAGACTTGAGGCTCAGTATGTGCTTCTGGAGCCAGGAGTTAGAATCCCTGAGCTCATCCTTTTCTTTTGTCACTTTGTCCAGCGAACTTAGGAGCAACCAACCAACTTCATTATATTCCTTGGTCATCCACATAAGATCAAAGGTATTATGTATAAAGTCGCTAAACTCCTTGACTTTCAAAAGCAGTGAATCAGGATAGCAAAGGTATTTATTTTGCATAAGTCTCTAAACAGTTCTCACTAAGGACTATCAGTGTGCTCCATACTATTAGAAGTAGAGTCCTTAGCATTTTAGGATCTAGTCATATGGAGCAGCCAACTCCAGAAACCCCAAAACCAACTAAGGAACTCCATCCTTAAAATTCTGTTCCTCTAGAACCATTCTTGGTACCAAAATCTGTACTAGTCATGGTTCTCCGGAGGGAGAGAATTAATAGGGTATATGTATATATGAAGGAGAGTTTATTAAGTAGTATTGACTCACACAATTACCAGGTGAAGTCTCACAATAGGCTGTCTGTAAGCTGAGGAGCAAGGAAGCCAGTCTGAGTTCCAAAGCCTCAAAAGTAGGGAAGCCGACAGTGCAGCCTTCAGTCTGTGGATGAAGGCCCGAGAGCCCTTGGCAAACCACTAGTGTACGTCCAAGAGTCCAAAAGCTGAAGAACATGGAGTCTGATGTTCAAGAGCAGGAAGCATCCAGCACAGGAGAAACATGAAGAAGGCCAGAAGACTCATCAGGTCTGCTTTTTCATCTTTTCCTGCCTGTATTATTCTAGCCATGCTGGCAGCTGATTAGATGGTGCCCATCCAGATTGAGGGTTGGTCTGCCTCTCTCAGCCCACTGACTCAAATGTTAATCTCCTTTGGCAACAAACCCACAGACACACCCAGGAACAATAATTTGCATCCTTCAATCCAATCAAGTTGACACTCAATATTAACTATCACAGCTATCCTTCTAGAAGTCTCTTCCTACCTTGTAGCCTTCATGTTATACGGAAACACAGACCATTTGGAGAGGCCATATGTAGGTGCTCTAGTCAAAAGCCCTCACTGAGATTCTAGCTGACAGTCAGCGTCAACTGCTAGTAATATGAATAAGCTATCTTAGACATCTATCTCAGTCAAGCCTTGGGATGACTACAGCTTCAAGTTGACATCTACCTCAACTGCAGAATCATTTCCACATGATAATTGCTTAGGCAAACCCTTGTCAAGTTTCTGACACATAAAAATCACAAGCAAAATAAAATGTTTTGTGTAAGCTGCTTGGTTTTCTTCCACAATTTGTTACATAGTGATAATAATTGGAAAACCAGCTAAGAAATCAACCGATAAGAGGCATGCTTTCCTGTCTTCCAGTACCACTCCCTCTATGGCCATGTGAGCAGAACAAGTGGAATAGAAAGAGAAAGAGATCTTCAGTTTACCCTCTCCTATTGGCTGGTTGAAATATTCCTATAGAAGAAGGATCTACACTTCAGCCAAAAGTGTGCTTTAAAGGATATGGCTTACGAGCTATTAAACTGATGGAAAAATGGGGTATTACATTTGCTTGTGCCTTCAGTAATCCAAACGTGTTATCATCGAGTGTTTGCTATGTGTTTAATGCTCTGATAGGCACTTTGGGAGCTATAAATAAAGAGTATAAAAGATGTGTTTTTCTTCAAGGAGTTTACAAACTTCTCAGCACTATATATTTTTGCCACTTGATTTAAACAGTGCATTTGGAAGATGTCACAGTACTGGAATTCCGTAATCACAATTTAGTTTAACATCCAAGCCTCTGCCCATGTCACTGAGTTCATAGTCTTTCACTGTCTATTCCAGCGAAACTGGCCTTCTTGCTCTTCCTCAAACAAGAGAAGTATTCTCTTTTATTTGTTGCTTTTTTTAAATCTAAATATCCTCATTTCTCTAAGCTGCCTTGCCCTTAGTATAGACTTCTGTTTTATCACTAGCACACTATGTGCTAATTGTTTGATTGTATGTGTGTCTCATCACTAGAATGGTGCCATTTATTACAATTTTATTAGTTCCATTATCTTATGGCCACACAAAATGCCCAATACGTTAACAATGATTGTTTCTGGAACAGAAGTATTCATTCATACATTCCTCCAACCGTTATATACTACGAATTTACTACGTGTCAGCATTATTTGGGTTGTTGAGAATACAATAATAAAGAAGACAGATACATTCCTTGTGCTCAGAGAGCTTACATTCTATAAAGATACACACAATCACTTTCAAATTGTAGTAAGTGCTAAGAAGACAATGTGATACGACGGCGAGGGATGGGAGGCAACTTGAGATAGGGTAGTCAGAAAGGCATCTCTGAGGTGGCATTTGAGCAATGATAAAAATGATGACATCCATCAATGCTAAGACTTGAGGGAGGTACATTCTAGGTAAAAGGAATAACAAGTATTAAGTGTTTTTCGAGGCACAGCAAAAAAAATGTCAGTGTGACTAAAGCAATGTATGCAAGGGAGAGTGAAAGGTAATAAAGTTGGAGAGAGAGCAAAGCATCAAATTAAGTAAGCCATTGTAGAAATTTCAAATTTTTCCTGAGTGATATAGGAGGCCATTGGAGGGATATTTAGCAGGGGAAAGAAGCAATGTAATTTTTACTTTCTAATGGTCACTGCATGCTGTGTGGGGAATGCCTTGCATTGGTGTGACAGTGGAACAGGGAACAAATTAAGAAGCTATTTGCTATTGTACTGGTCTACGCTAAAGCAGATGTTACTTTACATGGATGAATGAATTAATAAGTAAATGAATGAATAAGCAAATTAACAACAAAATGAATAGATTAAAAAGAAATTGACAATTAAATTAATGAAGGAACAAATGACAGAAAGAAAACAACAAAGGAGGAACAAGAGAAAAGAAGACAGACACATAACTGATGATATGCAGTTCCTTTAAACTTGTTTGTCATTCTTAGTGATTCAAAACAGGCAAATATCCCAATCGCTGTCAGCTGCGGCTTTAGTTGCTGCTTTAGTGAAACATTGAATATAACAACTGTGCTGGAATAAAAACAGTTTCGTGCACTTTTTTTTTGTAATTCGCTGGCATTTTCCCTAAACAATTCTGTCACTAAGAAATGTATTTATCATTTCTCTATAGTATAAAGCAATCCCAATAACACCAAAATTATTAAAATAGAAAATTGTTAAGCCATTTTAATGTTTTTTTAGTTCAAAATTACCTGAAAAAAATGTTTTAAAGCTTTTTAAAAAATAACTTGAATGCCACATCTTTTTTTTTTCTTTGACAGAGCTTTGCTCTTGTTGCCCAGGCTGAAGTGCAGTGGTGCAATCTCGGCTCATTGCAACCTCCGCCTCCCAGGTTCAAGCGATTCTCCTGCTTCAGCCTCCCGAGTAGCTGGGATTACAGGCATGCACTACCGTGCCCGGCTAATTTTGTATTTTTAGTAGAGACGAGGTTTCTCCATGTGCCTGGTCTCGAACTCCCGACCTCAGGTGATCCACCTGCCTCTGCCTTCCAAAGTGCTGGGATTACAGGCGTGAGCCACCATGCCCAGACTTAATACCACACCTTAATGTATAGTTCTTTTTTACCCCTTCAACCTTTGGCTACAAAATCAACTATATTCACAGATTCAGGAATTTCTTTATGAATGCTCTAACCTTAAAGTACATCATGAAAAATGTGCATAGAAAACTTGAATTTAGTTTTAACCACAGGGAATGTATAGTAATATGAACCATTCGTCTGTCTTACAGTTTTCAGTAGAGTTAGCATAGATTTCCCTGTCAAAGGAAATTGTTTTTGGTCCATCAACCAGGACTGTGTAAAGGGAACTGCCTACCATTTGTGCGTCTGCTATGTTCAGTGTCTCTAAGGTACAGTTTATTTGGCAGGACACCTTCTAAAAACAGCATGGTGCTCATCGTGGCTGCCAACCTGAGGAACCTATTGAACACAAAGGGGCTTCTGTCTCCTCATCCTGCTCCTATGTAAATTAATTAGTAAACATTTGGCTTTCATAAAGCCAAGAAAAAAAATTATACAGTATCAAAGTAGAATTAATTACTATTTGACTTTTATAAAGCTTATTTTGAAAAACAAAATAAAAGGAGAATAAACCAAAAACAAATAAAATGGCTGTCTATAGAAACAAGATATTGTGAATAGTAAATATGAAAGATGAGACAAGAGCAAGACATTTCTGAACATAATTGTTTTGTTTTCTGATCTATGCATGCATTGCATTTGATCAAAAAACTGATTTGCATAAAAAAGCATAAACATTCTAAAACTCAAAAAATTAAAAATAAGGTAATTTAACTCTATACCAAATCAGTAACATAATCATACAGAGAAAATTACTTCAATAGGCTTTTGAACACAATATACTGAGTATACATTGTTAACACTACAAAGAAATTTTACACTTAATTCTCTATTTTCATGTATAGTTATATAGATATGGTAAATTTGAATCTATTTTATGTATGATATACAATAAACAAATGTGGTATTTTTAAAATATGGTCATAATTACTTTGCTATTCCTCTCTTCAAGAAATGAAGCTTAATTCCCTTCTCCATGAGTGTGGGCTGGATTTAGTGGCTTGCTTCTAACAAATAGAATTTGGTGGATGTGAACAGAGTGCCATTTCTGAGACTTGGTCTTAAAAGGCACCGTGGCTCCTCATTGCTTTTTCTCTTCGATCACTCTCTAAGGGTACATAAGCAAAACATGTCATGGCTTAGGAATAATTACACAGAGGTCAATTAGGTAAGGAAATGAGGCCTTATGCCAGCAGCCAGTGAAAAACTGAGGTCTGAGACTCATCTTGGAGGTATATACTCTAGCCCCAGTGTCCAGTTAAGGCTTCAAATTACTACAGCCCTAGCCAGCAATTTGCAACCTTATGAGAGATTCTGAACCACAAATGACCAGCTAAGCTGCTCTTAAATTTCTGATACATAGAAGCTATGTGCCCTAAGTGTTTGTTGCCTAAAGCTGCTAAGTTTTGGTGTCATTTGTTATGTGGTAATCAGTAACTAATTTGTAAATAATTAAAATATATATTCATACATCTATACATAGATATACTAAGTGATGCTATGGTTTGAATGTTTGCTCCCCCTCCAAAATTTATGTGGAAACTTAATCCACAGCGGAACAGTGTAAAGAGGTGGAGCCTTTAGGAGGTGATTCAGAGAACTTCACCCTTGTAAATAAGGTCGGGTCTTTATGAAATAAGTTTTACACAGTATTCTGCCCTTTTGCCCTTCTTTCCCTTTTTCCAAGTGAGAACACAGAGTTTGCACCCTCCGGAGAGTGCAACAACAAGGCTCTGTCTTGAAAGCAGAGACTGGATTCTCACCAGACACCAAACCTGCCAGACCCTTGATTTTTGACTTTCTAGCCTCTTGAAATGTGAAAAATAAATTTCTTTTGTTTATGAGCTACTCAGTTTCATGTATTTTGTTATAGCAACACAAGAAGACTAAGACAGAAATTGGGACCAGAAGTGGAATGTTGCTATAACAAATATCTGTAAATGTGAAAAAGTCTATAGAACTGGGTAATTGGTAAAGGCTGGAACAGATTTGAAGTGCATGCTGAAAAAAGCCTAGATGGCATGAATGGATCATTAAGGTCAATTCTGGTGAAGGCTCAGAAGAAGAGAGTTGTAGAAAGAGCCTCTGTCTTCTTAGAGATTATCTAAGTGACCGTGATCAGAATACTGACAGAAATATGGACACTAAAGTCCCTTTTGATGAGGTCTTACATGGAAGTGAGAAATATCTTATTAGAAACTGGAAGGAAGGCCATACTTGTTACAAGGTGGCAAAGAACTCGGCTGAAGTATGTCCATGTCCTAGTGCTTTGTGGAAGGCAGAATTTAAGAGGGATAAACTAGGATATTTGGCAGAAGAAATCTCTAAGCAAAGTGTTCAGGCCCGCAATGGCTTCTCTTGACTGTTAATAGTAAAATATGAGAAGAGAGAAATAAATTAAAGATGGAAATGACAATAAAAAGGAAAGCAGAACTTAAAGATTTAAAAAATTCTTAGCCTGGACATGTAAAAAAGTATAAAATAAAAATATATAACTGGGAGACAATACCAAGGGTATGGCCAAGTGAATATTTGATAAGGAGATAAATATGAATACAAGGAAGTCAGATGTTGTTCCTCAAGACAATGGAAGAACGTATTAGTTCATTCGCATGCTACTAATAAAGACATACCTAAGACTGGGTAATTTAAAAAAGAAAAAGAGGTTTAGTGGAGTCACAGTTCTACATGGTTGGGGAGGCCTCACATTCATGGTGGAAACTGAAGGAGGAACAAAGGCACATCTTACATGGCGGCAGGCAAGAGAGTGTGTGCAGGGGAACTGCCCTTTATAAAACCATCAGATCTTGTGAGACTTACACTATCACGAGAACAGCACAGGAAAAACCCACCCCCATGATTCAATTACTTCCTACTGGGTCCCTCCAACGATAAGTGGGGATTATGGCAGCTAAAATTTAAGATGAGATTTGGGTGAGGACACAGCCAAACCATATCAAATAATGACCCAGAAGGCATTCTGGAGATTCTCGGTGCCACCATTCACATCAAAGGCTGAGAGTACCAGGACACTGAGGGCAGAACAGTTTTAAGAAAAATGCACAGGGTGACCATGAAACCTTGAGGCTCACTCTTCAACCCTGCCTCAAGTCTCTGCTCCCTGCATTCCAGTGCAGTGATTTTTAGCCACCCCAACTGTGGCCAAAGTGGGCCCATGTACAGCTCAGTCTGTTGCTCTAAAAGGCACAAGCTATAAACCATGGCAGCTTCCATGTGCTGCTAAATCTGAAGGTGCACAGAGCTGTGGAGGCAGGACTACTCCACCTGAATTTCAAAGGATGCCTCCAAGAGCCTTGGGGCTCAGGCAGAGAAATGCTGCAAAAGTAGGACCATCACAGAGAATCTTCAGTGGGGCAATGCCTAGTGGACTCACAGCTTAGGAACCATCCCCAAGATCTATAGAACTGTAGAACCACCGGTATGCAACTCCAGCCCGGGAGAATTACAGGCCATGGGCAGTAAGCCGTGAGAGCCACATAGGCCTCACCAAGCAAAGCCATGGGTGTGGGGTCCTCTGGAGCCTTGGGGACACAACCACTGCCACAGTGCATCTGGAAGGTGAGGCTGGGAGTCAGAAAGAATTATTTTCAAGCGTCTAGATTTGAAATTGTTTGTCTTATTAGGATTTGGACTTACATGGAACCTATTATTCCTTTCTTTGTTCCTATTGCTTCCTTTTAGAATGGAAATGGCTGTCCTACATTTGTCTCAACATTGTATTTCAGAAGCACATAACCTCTTTGATTTCACATGCTCACAGCTGGAGAGTAATTTTCCTTAGAATGAATGACACGTTAAGTCTCACTCGTATCTGAATAGATAATAATTAGATGAGACTTTGGATTTTAAACTTTGAAGTTGATGTTAAAACAAGTTAAGAATCTTGAGGCTATTAGGAAGGAAAAAATATGCTTTGTATATGAGAAAAACATGTATTTGGGTAGGGGCACAGGGGCAGAATACTATCGTTTGAATATTTCTTTACCTTCCAAAATTTATATTGAAACTTAATTCTCAATGCAACAATATTAAGAGATAGGGCTTTTAAAAGGTGATTAAGTCATGATGGCTCCTGCCTTGTGAATGGGATTAACACTGTATTGTATCTTTATTAGTGGTGCTCATTTTTATTGCTTTGTTAAGGTAAATTAAGAGAAAAGCCCCCAATGTTCAAATTGAATCGGAAATATTAATATAAAGTCATTATTAGTGTTTGAATTTGAATTGCACAAAAAGCTTTATTTGAAAGATGGGGACAACCAAGTGGCTTATCTCTAAGGTCCTAGAGGCATGGGCATCAGGCTCAGGGCAACTGGGTGTCCTGTGGACAGGAGACACAGTTAGGGATCCCAAGCCAGAAGTCAGACTACACAATCTGCTGCATCGGAGCAGGGCATCTGGGCCAGGGGCCACAGTGCCTGTCAGAGTCTGGGTTTTACCCATGACATTGAGACAGTGGGTGGTGAGCTAAGGCTACTGGTGGCTCTAGGTGCTGAATTTCATCCACAGCCACAACCAAAGCCAAGGGTTATTTACAACCAACACTGGACAGTGTTTAAATACACTGAAAGATCTAACAAAAATCAAGTGATGATGGTCCACTAGCAGTGAGCTCAGCTAGCACCTAGCATATTTCTAAATATTATTTTTCACTCCAAAGAAGAGGGCTTGTAACAGTACATTATTCCAGAGCCTAAAACATCTTATGATGGCAGTAGCCAAGAAAGTACTCAAAGACTAAAAGTGTCAAGTCAAAATGACCAAGAAACTGTCTTAAAAGGACTCCAAATTTGAAAAAAGAAAGCATCAGAAAGAATAGTTATCATTTTTGCCTTTAAAATACTAAATAAAGATTCATAATTTTGTAATGATAGTCAATGATGCAGAGAGATAATTTTGCCACTATTGAAGGTAACTATTAGATATCAATTTATTACTCTGAAATCAAGAAAGGGAAAATGCATTTACTCTGCCAAAGTTCTTCACCGGGTGATGAAGGAACACTCTTCTTCACAGAAGAGCTAATTATTAAAGAAGAAAAAAAAAATAGAGTTAGAAAATCACCGTTTTGCAATGTTCAATGAAATAACTCATATAATAATCATCAATAGATGCTAAAATGATTAGTAAAATATTTGGGGAGAATGGGATATTCACATAATCCCAAAGTGTCAACTCTCAGATTATTTGCTAATTGTCAATAAAAATTATAGCTTAACAGTGGAGACAACTGGCAGTCATTACCTTAACAAGGGAATGAAAATGAGCATCACTAATAAAGATACAATAGTGTTGTGTGGCTGTGTTGTTATATGATGAAATGCTGAGTATACCACATCATGTATAAATTATTCTCACCAAAACTGTTTAACTTAAATCTAACAAAGTATTTCATCTCAATTTTCAGGAAATCCTGGGGATAAACAAATTAAACAATACCACATGACCAAAAATAACTGAGCATATTGTATTAGTCTGGGCCCATTCAAAAGACAGAGACCATGCAGTAAATCTAGATTGTAAATTTAATGTAAATAATTGTTGAGCTATTAATGGAAAATCATTTTAAAGATAAAAGGAGACCTCTAAGAGATACTCTGGATTTGAAGGAGAGTACCCAAAACAGGACATCCCTGGAAGTGGCGGTATCCTTCTCAGGCCTGGCATTGAGACCTTGTTGGGGAAGCTGTAGTTGTAGGTTTCTGCTAGTGGAGAAGGAAGAAGCTGGTCTACAGTCAATAGGAAAGAAGGAAATAACTCCACAGGTGAAGAGGAATGGCGGTTAGTGGGCTAGCTCACAGAGGGAGTTGAGCCATTGCTGAGAGTCTAAGGCCTATAGTGTGCAATGTCTTCAGAGAAAGGGCAGTGAAAAAGTGGTCATCAGGCCTGAGGCAGGGCTACTATGAAGTTGCTGAGGAGCTGTACACACTGGGCATGTGGATGGGGCAGGGAACTACCAGATGTTTTCAAATATGTCTTCACATCTCTGAACAACCATGCAGCAGGAGTAATAAAAACAAACAACCAAAATGCAGCACACTTGAAAAGAGAGAAGCCACCTTCCTCCTGTCATATCCCTCCAGCATCCTCTGACAATGCTGAAAATCAGGTTCATTGCAAAAGAAAATGCTATCTAGTCCATTATCTCAGAGCAGATACTAAAGTCGAATTTGGATTTGAAAGTCAATAAACTGGTAACTGGCACATACACGAATCCAGAATGAGGAACATACTACAACTGGCCTGGCCTTTTCAATGTGTCACAGTCATAGTAATAACAAAAAGCAAGATGAGAGGGCTATTCTAACTTGAAAATAGAATAAAATGACATGACACATTCATATATGAACTTACATTGGATTCTGATTTAAAAAGTAGAATTACAGAAGACAGTTGGGGAAATTTCAGTAATACCACTGCATTAAATAATATCATGAAATTGCTGATTTCTTTATGTGTGATAATGGTGTTGTATGTAGTTAGGAAAAATGTCCTTGCTAACTTATTTAGAATTGAAGTGTCATGACTATTGCAATTTAGTTTTAAATGACTCAGCAAAATATAAATGTGGCATGTGTTTGCTGTATAAGTTGATAGATAAAGTGAACATTGCAAAGTCTTAGCAATTATGGAAACTAGGTGGTAAACACCTATTGTTTCTTGTACAATTTTTTTTCAAATTTTGATGTGTTTGAAAATTTTAAAAATGTAATGTTGGAAAAAATAAAAGACAACATAGTATTTCTAAACGAAGTAGTGTTTGCAACTGACATTTTTGCAGAGAGCTGGCCCCTCACAATATCTCCCTCACCCCTTTCTCTAGGAACAATTCTCAAATATACAATGCTAGGACCCAACCAAAGCTGGGAATGTGGAATTTTGCATTAACAAGTACAGAGAACGTGGATCACTCCACTTAGTCACATTATTCACAGAGCCCCCTGTCTCCCAAACAAGTTCAAGACTTCCTGCTGCTGGTCTCCAGAGCTTCCCCGATTCCTACCTCTCAAAAAGTCTTGGTTGGTTACCTTTACCTTGGATTCTCCCAAGCATTTTGAAATGTCCCCCAAAATGCTTTAATTAAATTCTCTTTTACATTTGCTAGGCTAAGTAAAGTTCATTTTTATTACTTGATGCCATAAAAAAAATACAGTAATATGGAACAGTTTAGTAGAATAAAGCCAAGGTTTTCCCCCTAGTAAAACATAGATACATATCGTGGCTGGAGAACATATTTGTGGTTTTTATAGAAAAAAATAATGATTTACTAATTTATAAATTTATGTCTGTTTCTTTTTTCTCTTAGGCCTTAAAACTTGAGTTCTCCTGCAACGTTCAGTCCTTAATGCTTATCAATAAAACGTAACATTTGCAAACAAAGCACAGGTCTCTTTTAAGCCTTAAGAATATAACTCTTCATATACACAAAACATTTAATCCTTCATATAACATGTAAAAAAGTCTGATTTGTGCACTTGCTAATTATTTTTCTGCTACAAATATCAGCTTCAGTTTAATCTTTAGCTATAATATATGTCTCTACTTACATTTTGATGTCCTCCCATCTGTGTGTATAGGTGTGACTGAAAAGACTAATGTCAGAAAAATAATCTTTTTCACACACTGTATATACAAAGACAGTCATTGGGAATCATGTCTGCAGTTATTGAAAAAGCCTGCTTTCCTTTTTCCTTTATGTCTAAAATTCTTGCTTGGTCTGAAATCCTCATTAACAAAAATATATCCCATTCTTTAAAGTCACACTCCAGATATAGTTCAGTGGTTCATTTATTTCACAGATGCTTACAGTGGCACTTTGTTGGTCAAAATATATGTATATATTTTTACAGAAGGTTGGTGGGGTTAAAAAAAAAAAGTTGGAGACAAAGAGACCTGGTTTCAAACCTCAGTTGTGTTACTTACTGTGTGACCTTGGAAAATTCACACCTGTTCTGCCTTTGCTGTTTCCTTATGTATACAACAGGAAAAGCAATGCATTCTTCTCAGGGTTGCCATGAAGTTTAATAGAATGTATGTAAAGCACCTGACCCAGAGATTATACGTATGTTGCTATACGTATATGACTCCGCGTAGCAGTATCTGTTGACCTGTTTTACAACTCCAACACGCCCAAGGGTTATACATAGTAATAATGCTCCAAAACAGCAGTGATCTGCATTTGAATTGGATATACTATCTTCCCTAGACAGGTTTATCATGATCATGAAGATTGCACAGTTTGAAAAAATCCTCTCTACTTCTGATATTTTTCCTCCCTTCTTTACTCTGAACAACTTTGGAAGATACTGACAATAATAATAGCTAACACACACACGGTATCGCCAATGTGTAGGAACCTCTTCTAAGTATATTACGTATTTAATTCTCTCAATAACTCTTTGAGGTAGGTGGACTTTGATTATTTTCATTTTACATAAAAGGAATGTAAGACTCGGAGAAGTAACTACTGTATAGACAAAGCTTGTAAAAGACAGAACCAAAATTTAAATCCAGGCATGGATTCAGAATCCATGCTGTAAGTTGCTTTATTAAACCAAATGAAATTTGCATAGACTGAATAATATAATGTGACATTATAGGCTGTTTCTGTTCCTTATGTATTTACTAATAACTGAGTTATAAGCCTCAGAAAATACAGGTTAATAATAGAAGTCTGTTTTCAATTATAACACCAGCTTGAGTTTAGAGCAGAGTACTGTAATAATATTGAAACTCATTACTTTTCCAATTCTTTTTTTCCCTATTTATGTTTAGGGAGCCATAAGTAGAAAATAACAATCACACTCCCCCATCCTCTGAATTATAACCAGATTGTTTTATTGCTCATAACATCAGCATTAACAAGCTTCCCTTGGACTTTTTAGCCTTATGTTAATACTTTCATGGGGAAGACTTAAGATAAGATAATAGAAAAATAGGCACAAACTTGAGCAACTATCTTCTTCTGGCAACAGGCACTGTTAGGCTAACCTCAACACCTGAAGCAGGGTACCAGTTGAAAGGTCTTTGCCCCTGAGCTTAGAAGGAGGTGGGAATAGTGTGCTCTCCTTAGACTCTCGTACCAGAATTTGTCTCCAATGCTTTATGGTAAAGAAACCAGCAAATGTAAAATTGTTCCCTCGGGGGGTGTAGAGAGATTTTTTGAACCCGATTAGGTGGGGAGCTGTGGGACACAGATTGTTCATCATTTTTCAAAAGGACATTTCACTTACAGCCTAAGAAGTGTTAATGAAGCATTCACACTTTTACCAAGTGAAAAAGCAATAGAAAAACCGCTCTTTCAATCTCTCTTCAGAAATGCTCTGCAGTAGCACAGACTGCTCCCATGCAATCTTCACACAGAAGTAGCATTAAAAGATGAAAGAAAAAGTGGACTCTCAAAATAGAAAATATATATACATATATATATAAAGAAAAACACCCACATACCCACACATTCCCCCTACACACACACACACACACACACACACACACACACACACACACACGTTTTATTTCTTCCTAATCTTGCTTCTGGTGCGTTAATGAATACATCATGAAAGCAGAATTTCTGGAAGATATCTCCTTAAGAAAGGCATTTTCCAGCATCTTTGCATGAAATGAATCTATACCACAAAGAAAACAATTAGAGATCAGGCTTTCACTTCTCTGTAAACTGTTGTTGATGGAATTGTGTGAATGAACAACAAAACCTGTTTTATCAGGCAACTTTCAATAGCTCATATCACCAGTATCAAAGACTTTATATCGCAGCATATGCTCCCTTTTTGCATTTATTAGAGGTATTTTTGCTGTCTATAAATTATTCATACAAACTGTTACAATTTACTAAGAGGCAGGAGAGATAGGACAAGCTGCCAAATATTATATTGTCTTGAAAGAGGCCATTTTTTGAAATAAGATATTTAGGACTTATTCAAGACATGTGAGACAAATCCTCTGACAAATTGTGAAGCTTATTCTTATTGTCGTCTACTCCTCTGTTTAATCTTTTCATACTCCTTTAGTGGAAAGATTTTCAGGACCTTTATTTTTGGTACTACATGCATATTAAGAAGGTAGAACACGAAAATGAAGGGTATCTTCTACCTTGCAAGAAAACATACAGGCTCATGTATCTGAAGAGCTTCCAGATTTTCTGCTTAATATTTGTTATCTGCCCAAAATGACATAGATGGTGGAAATTCCAGGCAGAGCTGTTGGATGGGGGCAGAGTGTCAGACAAATATTCCATAGTTTAAGGAGTGTGGCCCTATATACAGGTATATAGACCTGCACACCTATCTCTGCAGGGGCTGCCTTATTACAGATTAAAATGTTATGGATATTGCACAACCCAAATAATCTGATTGACCATCACTTCCTCATTACTCTCCTGTCAGCAAGGACGATTTATTGATGTTGTTGTTTTTTCTGAAAAGATAAGCAAAGCTCACTCTTCAGGCAAAAAGAGAGTTGGGAAATATGGAGGCAAGAGTTGACAATTATGCTGTCACATCATCTTAATACCATTTTGTTTTATGTATTTTACAGTGAGCCTGTTGTCTAGACCACAATAAACAAGTATTTTTAAATGATGCATTGGTTTCGAGTTACACAGATTTGATGAAAGCCTCATGGATAAAACTATCTGCATCACTTAAAATTTCTCTCTTGGGTGATTGCTGTTCAAGTATATAATGGAATCAATGTGATATGGGTCGGATCAGCTCTCAGGCACTTTAGTGGAATTCTTCATACTTGCATTTGATGTACTTTCAAAAAGGTTCATTTTAATCCTATGTATATGTAGTTGAAGTGGAAAATGCACAGATCTTCATTTTATAGTTTATAATGGACACACTTTTTCCCCACAACCCTAGGATGCAAGAAATGTCCCACCTCTACACATTTTCGTAAATCAGATTCTATCTTCTTCTTATGCTCCAACTTGTTAGAGCACAAAGACGACCAATACCAGTGATGATTTCGACTCTCCCCCTAAGCTAGAGTCTTACAGTGACAAGAAAATTTCTATAAGGTTCCTATGACTTTCATTCTACTTTGATGGCCACTGAAATGCTCATTGTTTAAGTGATTTTGGTCCATTTTGAAAGACCGTTTGCTTACCCTCCCTCCATGTTTCTGTGGGAAATGGGAAACTTTGTCAAGTCTCCTAGGTGATGTTATCTGTGAGGAACTTGTCACAGATAACCCAAAATACATATCCCTACCCTAGTTTCAACTAAAATATCCCCTCACTATTCACTGCCTCAGGGCAAACCAATTAAACTCCCTTGACTTTCAACAGTAACCTCTCTTCCTTCATCCTGGGTTAGCCTCCATCCTAGAATCAAACGCTGGATCTTCTTGATACTTTAAACTTCTGTTTTGGGCGCTAAAGAACATACACTAATTAAGCACCTCATGAAGCAACCACACAAGATTTAAACTTGCCTACTTTCACAGGACAGAAGAAACAAAACGTCTCTCTCATTCTTTGAAGTCTCCTTGAAGCAAAAAGAACAAAATGAAAAAAAAAATCAACGAATAATCCTGACCTAAATATTTGGTGAGTGTGCAGTCAGTGATTAATGAAGCCAAGTCTGTAGGTTCTATCTTTGGCTGGGCTAATTAGCATTACTGTATTTTAGACACAAATTGTACCTAAAACTGTAAATATTTTGCAAATCTGTGCATCTAGTCACAAGGATTACTGAAGGTAGATGTTTCGGCACAAATGTCTAACTCGTGAGAAGCATGACGTAAAATTATATGCATCTTTGTATTTTAAGTACCACTTAGCATACAGTATGTGTTTCACAGACATTTGTTCAATTGAACTAAGCTGAACTGAATTAAAATTGATCGTCATTAAATGAAAGTAGGCCGAGCAACAGTCACTTTTAGTCCCTTTACCTAATGTAGATAATATTACAGAGTTAGAAGTACAGTTTAACAGCTAAATAAGAAGCTGGTAGCAAAACCTGCATACAAATATTAAAAAAAAATTCTGGATTGGCAAAACTTTTCTAAAACAAACAAGAGCTATCTTAAGTTATTTCACTCCCGGAAAAATTCATTTTAAAGATAAATGAGCATTTTCATGTTTGGGAGTTGTTGACTTAAACCATGATGCTTGAAACATGAGGCTTGAATGAAAAGGGTTCATGTTTTGATTGAGAAGTAGAAATAGAGGTGGGCATGCACTTAATTGGAGAGGGCACCTACCAACCCAGTAGGGTTTTAAAAATTATACTCATCTTCATGACCTCAACATTATTAGAATGCCTTTAACAAGGATCAAATATTTCATTCCACAGTCAGAGTCACTGACTTAATTTCTAATGCCCTGGGAAAGGGAGTAGAGTAATAATTTCACACTATTTGTCTTAGTCTGATTGGGCTGCCACAACAAAATACCATAGACCGTGTACTTTAAACAACAGAATTTTATTTTCTCACAGTTCTGGAGACTGGGTGCCAGAATGGTCAGCTTCTTGTGAGGACTCTTTTTCTAGCTCATAGAATGTTATCTTCTTACTAAATTCTCACAGGACAGGAGGAAAGAATCCTCTGGTGTTTCTTCTTATAAGGTCACCAATCCCATCATGAGGGCCCCACCTCCTAAAGGCCCCATCTCCAAATATCACCACGTCGCCAGTTACAACTTCAACATATAAATTTTGGAGGAACAAAAACACTCAGTCTATGATACCCTTTTCTGAAAACAGCCTTTGATATTATGCTATAGAAAAAGCAAACCAAGGACCTTTGGCTGGGAAAAGAGAGGTACACCACAGCAAAAGAAAAAATGATCAGAAAATAAGATTAATGGAACAAAAACAAAGCCAATCTACTTCAAAATTGTGTGGTCAACCCAAATATTTAAAAAATGTGGCCGGGCGTGGTGGTTCACCCCTGTAATCCCAGCACTTTGGGAGGCTGAGGTGGGCAGATTACCCGAGGTCAGGAGTTCCAGACCAGCCTGACCAACGTGGAGAAACCCCATCTCTACTAAAAATGCAAAATTAGCCGGGCGTGGTGGTGCATGCCTGTAATCCCAGCTACTTGGGAGGCTGAAGCAGGAGAATCCCTTGAACCCAGGAGGCAGAGGTTGCGGTGAGCCTCGATTGCGCCATTGCACTCCACCCTGGGCAACAAGAGTGAAACTCCATCTCAAAAATAAAAAAAAAAAAGCTAATTTTGTCAGGATTATTGTTCCAAAATATTATACAAGTATTAATATATACCTCAAGCTTTCTGTCTTACTATATAATCTAACCATATTCCATTTAAAAAGTTCAATATGACATATTCCAAAATGGTACAGAATATTGATATAATTTCCACAGTATTCCAAAATAGTCAGTTGTCTCTCAGAAGTTATTTTGATTGCAATATTGTCTTGTTTTAGACTTTTTACATGGATGTTTTCCACCCACCCCTTGCCATGCCAGAATTTTGTCCTGTTCATGTTTGTATCATGCATAGATAGTGTAATATTTGGCAAACACTAGGTATTTTAAAAATAATTGTAGGGATGAAAAATAAAAACCTAAATGTCTGTTGTTACTGTTAAAATCCTAAATTTTTGGCAACAGGATAACAATTTTGGTTTTCTGTTTTTACATAGCAAAATACCATTGGTTACTTACTTTTCTAATCTTTTTTGCTATATCTTAATTCAAAATTGTCTACCAAAATTATTTCAAAGTAAAGAGATAGTGAGGTGTTATTTTAAAGATAGAATAAAATCGATAAATTTAACCCCTGCTGCCGTATCGTTGGTAATAAGTGAATGATACAGTAATATTTAAATGTGTAGTTTATCAAACAGAATTCGAATTGAGAGAAGTGATTTTTTTTCCATTCATCACAACTATATATTGCTCCAAGGTGACATAGTATTATTCAAAGAAAGTATAACACTTGGAAAAAGCATTATGGATTCAGCTTTGGAAACAATCCAGAAATATTTTTAAGTGCCATAATTTTCATTAAGCTTTACTTATGTGTGCCACATGTATTAGTAGATTTTTTTTTAAAGGAGCTTATTCCCAGCTGTGTTTTCTTCACAGAGCCTATATTTCAGCTTTTCTTTTAAATCTGCTTTTAAAATTGAGAGAAACCTTCATAATTTCTCCAATTTCCAATTCTGAATCAAATCATTACTGGGTATTTATGTTGAAAACTTAATTATTAATCTTATATCAAAAATCATACAAAAGGGACAGGTGTTTGAAGAAATGATTTGTTTTATTATATGCCTTTATTCTGAGTAAAATTTTCTTTCTTGCAATATTGCCACAAAACAAATCTATTTAAGTTTGCTGTCAACACGTGAAAATAAAATTTATTTGTATATAACTAATACTCCTTGGTGACTTTCAATGCCATTGCTATTTTTTTTGTCCCATTGTGGAAGTTATTTAATGAAGCAAATTTAGAACTATATGATGTAATGATGAACCTTGAAGTTACTTTCTTCACAAGTTATGAATGGGAGGGTGTATTGAGAATTATTCAGCTACTCTCTAGCTTTCCAATGATACAACTTAGCAAATTTTATAGCTACTCTCTAACTTTCTCAGGTCTCTGCTAAAATAGAACGTTCTCTGATGTTTACCAATATGCAGTTATTTTACTTCCATAAATACATAGTGTGTGAAAAACACCAACATTTTCTTTGACTTATCTATGAAGGTCTTCTTCCCTATTTATGGTTAGTTGTTTTGTGTCAACCATGCATTATAGACTCTAACAAGAGAAGTGTAGCCAAATTGAATCCAGGGTGATCTGATGTAGCCACACACACATTTTAAACATTTGCACAATTAATCTGTTTTTTAAATAATAAAAATATATTTGGAAATGTTTGTAAGAAAGGACATCTTACATATTGAAAGCAAGGCTTTGGAAACCTTACCCATGTTATTTTCAATATATTTTTCTGCCTTTATTATGGAGCCACCATATTTATAGACATCAATATCATTATTGGAAAGACAGGAAAGCTTTCAAAGACAGTCATCTTATTGTCCTATTAAGACATTACCCTCTAATATATTTCAAATTCAAATAAAATATTGTGAATGTTCTGATTCTTTTGGCCTTAATTTGTTTATTCCTCCTTTCTACTTACTTGTTCTCCTCAACTCTGTTATTGAAACAAGTGCAACACTGATGTTTTCTTTCTTTCATACTCTTGTTCTTTCATGTCCCACAAATGTGACCATTATGAGCACTTATTATTGTTTAGGAAAACAGCATATCTGCTATACCTGTGAAGCTTTTCAAAGCCTACCTTTTCATGGCTTATGATATATATAATGGTATGATGAACATGTATTTGAGAGCGGGATATTTTTAAAAATACACAGATTTCAATAAAACATGTTTGCTTTTTTATGTAAAACTTATATAACTTCAAGATAAGTATAACATTTGAAAATCAGAATGTTAAATAGGCAGTATTCATGAATATACAGCTCTTAATTTTATCGTATTACATATTTGAAAACAAACAAGAATATTTTTGTTGATGTACTTTTCATTCATATAAATTCATTGAAGTTTTAGAAAATGATCCCAAACTTAAGGTGCAGCAAAGTCTAGTCAGCAAAGTTCAAAAGGTTTAAATAGAAAAGGATTTTTAAATGAAAATGATATTACCTTGTTTTGTGATGAATGATAGTGCTACTAATGAAACAATGAATAAGAATTCTGACTATCTGTGTGCCAGTACTACTAACATTTCATTAAAAATCACATTAAAGCATAGTAAAAAGTGTGAAGTATTTAAACCACGTAAATAATAGCATTTTTATAACCATGGAATATCAGAGCTAGGAAGGAATTTAGAGGTAAAGAAGTCTAAACGAGTGCATTGCCAAGGTCACCAAGCTGATGTGTTTAAATCAGAGCCAAAATAGAATAGTCGCAATGAGGAGAAAAAATAAATTACATATAGTCCCTATTTCCATCCAGGCCTGGTAATGGATCTTTGTATAAATACTCTCACGTAATCCTTCTGACAGCCTGGTGAGCTAAGTAGTATTATTATCTCTATTATACCACTGAGGTAGCTAAGATTTTGTTAGTAACTTTTCCATTGTTGACACAGTAAATTTTCTCCAACCAAGGCAGTCTGACTCCAAAGCCCTTGCTTTTTCCACTATGCCATTCTGCCTCTAGTATTTTTTTTCCTGACTTACAGTCTAATGTTCCTTTCTTATATTATTTTGCTGATGTTGTTGTTGTTTTATGAGAAACAAGACCAGCTAAAAGTGTAAAAATATTGGAAACCATGCCTTATCATGGCATTCCTATAATATCTATTATAAGATACCTACACTCCTTCATGTGAAATTTCAGGCATATATAGCAATTACATGAAGATGAGAAATGTTAAAACCTTATAAAAGAATGATAATAATATACACAACCACTGGGGCATTCTTACTTTCCACAGGTGTTGAGTTTAAGATTAAGAAATAATTAATAATCCAATGGAAATAATATTGAATCTTGGGTTAGGAAGGAAAGGAAGAATTGTGCTTCTTGCACAATGATCACCTTGAGTACGGACTCCTATAAAGTTTTACTCCCGTTATTCTTCTCTGAATCTTTGAATTAGAAAATTTTAAAAGTGAGGAAGTTAGACTGTGTCAGGGATTTCCTCAAATCCACGTTAGAAATGCCAAGAAAATGAGAAAGAGCACAGAACTGGCTGGGCCCCAGGTTCTCCGCCTCCTCTGAAGCTGCAGCAGCTCCACTTTCTTTGGTTGTCCACGTAGGATTTCTGGTTAATATTTGATTTGATGTAAATATATTTCCACCAAAAACAATAAAAATGAAACCTATTGATTATTTTAAAGTCTCCTACAGTTTCATATCGTACCTGTGGTTTCATCAGATTTATAATAAAAACTGTTTAAATCTGACAGAAAATAAAAATCTGTTTGAGAACACCTAGCCTGTGTTTTCTTTTTCCTCCTACCGATAAATATTCCCGAAAACACAGCAATACTTTTTCAACTAGTATAACATTTTTTATTTAGCAAATAATTATCAAAGTTTCTGTTGTCTGTCAGAGTGGGTGTAAAGCAGGAAGGGTGAAAAGGAAACTAGAAAACATATGCAATTATTTTTGAAATAGTAAGAATGCAAAAAAAAAAAGGCTCCTTTAAGACTAGCTGAGAGTCAGAACATTTAATTAAATGGGTCCAAACGTGTAAGAATGTGCTTCAGACTAACAGGAGAAAGTGTGGTTGTGTGATTTCTTTTGCAATAATGCTTTATCTTTCATTTATTTTTAACTATAAATGTTGGCACGACTCCATTTTTATTAGAAGAATCATACTGCCATCTAGTGATAACCTTGATGATGATTTTTTGCGTTGAAATAAGATGGTTATTTAAACCTGGGAACTCAGGTTTAAATTGAGTTAAATAAATTTTAGAAATAAATTGAAGAAAATTCTCAAAAGCAATATAAAAGTTTCAAAGCATTTGTGTCAGAGAAATTGTAAAACCTTTAACTGTCATTATGTATCAAACAACATCAGCTATATTTTCAATTCCTTTTCTTTTTAGTTACCTAGAATATTGAAAACCGATTTGTACCCTGGTAATCCGTAGTTGATAACTGATTTTGATGACCTTGAAGATAAATGTCACTATCAGTTGGTTCATCCTCAGTGTGTTGGAAAGAACTTACAGGAACAACCAGTGAGTCTATCTAGAAAAGCTTGTTTGATGTCATTGAGAAAGCTTCCCAGGGACCTTTTGTTTCCATATGTAGCTCAAAGACACAGACCTTCAGAAACCATCTTTCTTAATTTCCTTGAGAAGAAACTTAAAGCAGGGATAATATGAGAATAGGTCACCACTCATAATTTTCACATGTTTTGGTTACCCTTAGGACTCCAGTGTACTTCTATCTTGGTAAGTGTTAACACTGCACTAATCACACAATTTGTTATTTTTGTTTTAATAAATGGTAGAATTACACTAGAACATAATGTAAAGTACACCAGGATCCAATCATAACCTCCAAAACATAATCCCAAAACGTAAACATGATTATGCCTGTGAAACCTTTCTCTTCTCCTTCTTTATTCTTTCTCTGGTATCTTATTTATTTCTATGACTTCAACTGTAATATTTATAAAGAAGACTCTTGAATCGTGTTACATGATCATTTGGGGATATTTGTTTAATCCTCATTGCCTAGTAAGATTTTGAAAGTATAAGTTCTAGTCTATGAATTTTTATATAATCCATAGTGCCATGCATTCAGGATCATCTTGATAATGCTTGTGGAATGATATAGGAAAGGAAGCAATAATTCTTCAGATATCACTGTGCATGTGAGGGAGTGGAAAGTGCCAGTGTACAAGTAGGATTACTTCACTAATCTCAGTGCATCAATTCATATAAAACTGAGATCAATTTTAACATTTAACATTTGTGGTTAGTTAAAATTATCAGAAATGTGTTGCATAGCTTTTCTCTATGTAGACTTGAAATATTTAAGGGTTCAATATCTTCAGATCACAGAATAAACACAAAACATATCAAAACTATGACACAAAGGAACACACAGTATCAAAGGCACTAGTTTGACAATGGACAAACCATTGCTAGTAAGTTTTTTTTGAGACGGAGTCTCGCTCTGTCACCCAGGCTGGAGTGCAATGGCGTGATCTCAGCTTGCTGCAACTTCTGCCTCCCAGGTTCAAGCGATTCTCCTGCCTCAGCCTCCTGAGTAGCTGGGATTATAGGCACGCACCACCGCGCCCAGCTAATTTTTGTATTTTTAGTAGAGACAGAGTTTCACCATGTTGGTCAGGCTGGTCTCGAACTCTTGACGTCGTGATCCGCCAGCCTCCGCCTCCCAAAGTGTTGGGATTACAGGCGTGAGCCACAGCACCCAGCCCATTCCTAGTAATGTCACCAATATCTAGGCATTGAGTAAACATAGCAATCCCTTTGCCCCAAATTTGTTATTTTCCAGCCTGGAAACATTTAATTACTTTAAAATGACTTTGCTAAATGAATTGTTGAATGCAGCAGTAAATCTGTAACAACTAAGAGCAGAATACATGCTTGTTACATAACCCACAGGCTGCGTCAGTGTTCTGGCTATGTTTATCAACATCGACATTCAATTAAAATGTGATACGTGTCTCTAAAAGAGCTGGAGTTTTTATTAAAATACAAAAATCTATTATGAATGTCACAGTCACTTTACATTTCTCAAAACTCTTATGGTGATTACAAGGTATGTTTTTATTTGCCGCTTTGTATGAATGAAATACTACTCTGGCAAATGTTTTATCTTCAATCAGATATGGCTCACAAATAAAAGGTAAGAGACTCATTGGCCATGTTAGCTAACATTCTAATCTATAGCAATCAATTGTAATAAGTAAAATTAATCGTTCAGTTCAGATGCCATAATTTCTCTGATAGAAATGGTCTCAAGTCCTCTCCTGGGGAGAAAGTGAAAAAGACAGACAGCAAACCAATAAAATTCCACAGCCAATCACTTTCAAAAGTCAGGTTTAAGTTCCACATTTTGTATCCATTAATGAAGAGATGAAGTGAACATCACAAGGAGAACTGAAATTTGTGTTTTTACAGGCTTCAACGAAGTTAGTATGAAATTTGTCTTCATGAGCATCCAAGAATAAGGACACGACCATTAATGAGGAACAGGAAATTTAACCATAAAGAAACCTGGACAAGAAATGTACTATCAGGTCTGAACTTTCAAACATGGTAATTGTTTGAATGAATTACTAAGAGAAATTATGACCATCTCTTCCCTGAAACATTTAAAATGCAGTATCTTTAAGAACCATGCTTAATCGTAGGTCTACTGTCTGGGACAATTTAAGAGAATGATGCTCGGAAACGAAACACACTAAATTAATCCTGGAGTGTCCTTTCAGAAGTCTCTTTTACAATTTACAATATAGTAAAATTTCGGTTAACCAGAATGTTTGAAGAAAATAAAACCCTGATAATTTCAATGTTATTTGGTGTGAAAACTATAAAGGAAAAATTCCTTAGAGTCCAGTGTTATAAATTTCATATTCGTTATCTGATTCTACTCCCCAGCCACATGAATATAATAATGTTTTTCTTTGATTCAAGCTTTGTAAATCTCAGCGTCATCAACATGTCCATCAATTCTTAATATCCAGATTAGGAAAATGACCAAATTAAAGAGATATAGTCGTTGAGCACAGGGAACAGAATTTTTAAATGGATTTCATGTTGCAAATAGGAAAAAGGTCAAGGATAACACAGTTGGGGCTGAACAACTGGCAGGAAAGACTCGCTACTTACTGAAATGGGGAAAAGTGGGAGAACCTCGTTAGGGTGAAAATATCAGGAGCCTGGTTTACAGTGTGTTCATTTTGAGATGGCCTATTTTCCATTCAGAGGAGAAGATGGATAGGCAGTTAGAGTTATGAGTCTGAACTCCAGATTTGTGCTATAAATCAGCGATCCCCAAACTTTTTGGCACCAGGGACCGGTTTCATGGAATACAATTTTTTTCCACGGAGGGGTACCGGTATAATTTAGCGATGATTCAAGCTCATTACATTCATCATTAGATTTTCATAAGGAACGCACAACTTATATCCCTCACAAGCGCAGGTTACAATAGGGTTCGCGCTCCTATGAGGATCTAATAATGCCACCGCTGATCTGACAGGAGGCTGAGCTCAGCTTAGCTTGCTTGTCTACTGCTCACCTCCTGCTGGTGCCGCCAGTACCAGTCTGTAGCCCAAGGGATAGGCACCCCTACTATAAATTACCAACCATCCTATGATCCCTATCTATAATACAATCTAAGTGATCATATTCTACAACACCAGGTCCAAATGAAACCACCAAAAACCTGTTCTCCACATAAATGATTTTTCCTTATGGTTTCTTGTTTACACATAAAAATGTATGCATAATATATTGAATAATCAATGTAGAAATACCCACAGTCTGCATTATCACATGTAATAACCCCAACAAATCCTAGATCTGAGATTTATTTTTCATTTTACTTTATAGATGAGGACACTGAGATGTAGAGGGTTAGGTAGCTTTGTGAATATCACACAGGTGGTGAATTGAGTACTGGTCTACCTGCTTTTAGATCCCCAAATTTTAACCACAACATAATTCTACCTCCTTTGATGATTTCGTTTGACTCCTTTATTTGTGTTATTTTGTTTTTCCTCAGCAGCTGCAGACACACACACACACACACACCTCTTATTAATCAGTGCATTGGAATATTACCAGCACTTTCATAGGGTCAGGTGCTTTTTTACTGACACCTGTGGCTTCTTCAATCCAATTTTTCTTTTTCCTCTCAATGTATTCATTTTGTATTGGCATATCAGTTGAGAAAAATAGTTTTTACATATATATTATCAATACTCTGATATCAAACCATTATAGCAGTAATGATAATTGACAGAGTGTTAGGTAGAAAAGAGACTCCAATTAATATTTTGGCATAAAGCTTACTACAATTCTTTTGTTATTCAGATTGGTTTTTGGTGCTAGCCCTTTTGAATGCTGCATGTATGCTTTCAAGAAATAACTTAATATGTTCTTTAGCTATGTTTCTACTTAGAAGAACAATGAAAACAAAGACAAAAATATGCATTCTGGTTATTTTTCACCAATAATATGTCTACATTAGGTTGAGCAATGAATTTTTTCCTTCAATTTCTATTTGTACTCAATGAGGACCAACTTACAAGCCCATCTATACTATATTTATTTTAATTGATTTTCTATGTCATCTTTTTAAAGCCACAGGTATTTGAACTTTCAAAATCATATTCAAAACTTGCCTGAGTAGGATGTTATGAATGATTATCCTGTTTTACAGCTGAAGAGGCTGAAATTCAGAGAAAATAGGTGGTTCTCCCCCAATTGCTATTCTTGTGGGCATTAGAGCTAAATGTGCGCTTAATGTTCTGGGTCAATTTATTTCAAACTTTAATATACATAAGGATCACCTACAAATCTGATTAACATGCAGATTTGGATTCATCAGGTCTGAAATGGGGTCTAAAACTGTATTTCCAACATGCTCCCTATTGGCAATTATGCTGCTAGTCTGAAAGCTACATGTTGAGTAGCAAGGGGATAAATTAAACTGCTGTTCATAGTAGAATTCAGGAGAAGCATGTAGCCTATTTGTGTAGATTGGTCATTGTATTAGTCCATTCTCGCATTGTTATAAAGAAATACCTGAGACAGGGTAATTTATAAAGAAAATAGGTTTACTTGGCTCACAGTTCTGCAAGCCGTACAGAAAGCATAGTGGCTTCATCTTCTGGGGAGACCTCAGGAAGCTTCCAATTATGGTGGAAGGCAAAGCAGGAGTGAGGTGTCTCACATAGTGGAAGCAGGAGGTAGAGAGAGAGAATGGGGAGGTGTTATACACTTTCAAATGATCAGAAGTCACAAGAAGTCACTCACTATCCTGAGGACAGTCCCAAGGGGGTGGTGCTAAACCATTCATGAGAAATCACCCTTATGAGCCAATCACCTCCCACCAGACCCCACCTCCAACATTAGGGATTACAATTCGACATGAGATTTGGGCACGGACACAGATCCAAACCATATCAATCATTTGTTCACTTACTTTCAATGGACACTTTATATGTTAGGAATTTTGTAGCTGTAAAGATAAATGAGAACTGTCTTCAAAGAACCCACAGTGGAATTGATAAGGTAAACTCCTCTACAAACAAGTACAATATAAATATAATTTATACATATATACACATAAGGTAATTTTGAAGAGCAGGCAGGATTTCTTTCTTTTTTAATCACAAAAACAACACTTGTAAAAAACTCAAAGAAAGAAAAAAATATATATAATATAATATAAATCATAAGATATCTCCCTCTCACTATCATTCTCAGTCTGTAGCAGTAACTACTTTTAATAGCTCAATTTGTGTCCTTCCAGACTTAGAAAAGGAGCATAGAGATACAGTAATTTACAAAAAAAAACAGCATCATACTCTACATACTGTTCAGGTTTTTTTTTTCATTCAATGAACATTCTACTTTAATGCATATATGTGTGTGCCTGCGTGTGTATATACATATACACATATACATATAATTTATTTTAATGGCTACATAGTTTTCCCAATGATGACATACCATAATTTGCTTAATTCTCCCCCTACTGATATACCTTTAGCTTGCCTCAAGACTTTTCTTATTACAAATAGTGCTTCAGGGAACATATTTTTTCATATGCCCTTGTACATTTTCTGTATGATAGAAACCTAGACAGTTCATTTACTTTGGATAGGTAATGCAAAGATAGCCACCAAGAAGATGATATCAATTTAGACTCTCTTTAACTGTATGTAATATTGTCCTTTGCACCACTGAATTGCTAATACCGCATAGCATTATTAATTTTTGATATTTTCAATCTGTGACATATTAAAAATATATAAACAAAAATATAAATAAGTAATAAGAACAATAGTTAAATATGCATTTAAATAAACTAGCCAAATGTTTATTTATATATTTATATGATGTTATATAATACACATGTGTGTATAATGTTGTTTGTTTGTTTGTTTGTTTGTTTGAGACAGGGTCTTATTCTGTCACCCATGCTGAAGTGCAGTGGCCTGATTATGGCTCCCTGCAGCCTCAACCTCTTGGGCTCAAGTGATCCTCCCACCTCAGCCTCCTGAGTACTGGGACTACAAGTATGTGCCACCATGCTTGGCAAATGTGTTAATTTTTTGAAGAAATGGCATTTCACTTTTACCACCAAGCTGGTCTGAAACTCCTGAGCTCAAGTGATCTCCCCACCTCGGCCTCCCAAAGTGCTAGCATTAGAGGTATGGGCCACCGTGTGTGGTCAAATATTTTTATTTCTATTTATCTATTTATTATTGGCATGAGTTAAAATTAACTTTTCTATTACCAAGTTATAAACTAATTTTTCAATTTTTCTTCTACCTAGAAATATGACTTTTAACATAATTGTTTTTATACCAGCCAGATATAAATTCCATCTGGGATCTGTATCTTGTTGTATGGCAAGGACATTTACCACCAAATGGTCGTATCTAGAAAGTCTCCGGAGTCAAATTACTAGGCAATAACCAAGACACACGGAAGTTTTGAGAAGATTGTCATTTCTTTTACTTTTTGTTCCCTGATTACAAGAGCCTCACTGAGAGTGGGCGGTAGTCAAAGAGGCTGATTAAATACAGACCTGGATAGGGTAGAGGGAAGAGAGGGGTTAGTGAACCTTGGGCAAGGGATAGAAGATCAGATTTAATTTCTGAGACACAAGTGCTAAGGACTATGTTAGACATAAAATAAGAATCAGTTGCCTTCCCACACTGATTTAGCCCAGATGTATGTTCAGGGCATAATTATGAACAACAATAGGTATCAGAGGCTTTGCCCACAGGTTTACTCGTATATCCATTGGCTTCACAATTCTAACAAAAATATATAAAATCTCTATCTGACACTGCTTATAAATCACCCAACATTTATTTTTTTACCTCTTTTAGCTGATTAAAACCTATCACTTCAAATTTTCTTCAGGAACGGTTCATTTAAAAGGTTAGTTTTTTAAGGTCATACTTTTACTCCAAGAAAATGAGGCAGCAATGGAATGCATCATTTTCTTTCTTCATAGAGAAACTGTGCAGATGCTCCCTTTTAAGCAGGTCATAATTTTATTTGGAAAATAATTGATCTGTGAGTACAGCTAATTATTATGATTTCATTTTATCTCATTTGAGTTCTATTTAGCCAATTGGTTTGTTTATATTGCCCTCTGTATTTCTTGTTATACCGAGAAAAAAATCTAGTTTATGCTCTTCTTTCAGTGCTTACATGGACATAAGGATTATATAAATAGCATTGCGTTTAACATGACTGCCATTTTTATTTCATTCAGGCCATGTCTAAGATTCCTAGGCAAGGAAGGGATAAATTTTCCTCATTACTCAAAAGGCTTTACTTACTGAATTTCAATTATGCCTTCACAAATCTCTTTTAACATCAAGGGTAGATATTGAAAACATATCTCGCGTTCTATATTTGTGGTTGTGTTTATGCAAATTTATTTATGTATGTTTATTATTTATTTTTATTGACTTTTTGTTATCTGCTTGCTGAGGCCATGAAAACTTAACACTAGTGACAGCCTATATGAGAAACTCACTGTTGCATTTTTCTTCTAAAAGCGTTAGCATTTTGTTCCATAAATGTAATAACTCTTTCCTGCCTACTGTCTGATGGCTACTGTGCTAAAGACTGGTTACCCAACTGCTACTCTAGGATTTAAGGACAAGTTTACAGGACTCTAAATTTCGTGTTCTGAAGGCCTCCATTATACGATATAATTTCTCTAGTATGATAGTGATGTGATGTAAGGGAGTTCTGAGTACTTACACTGATCTCACAGCAATATTCAAAATTGATAGGTGAATATATGCCCCAAGTAAAGGAGTTAGGAAACTATTGCCCAGTTAGTGGGGGCACAGGTTGAATGATAAAATAGTAATAATAATAATAATAACAAATATATTTAAAGCTAAGGGACTTATGGGAGGATGCCATTTAATCACTATCTAACTACCATAACAACCCTGTGAAGTAAATACAACTTGTTTCTGTTTCACAGATGAAAAACCCAGAAGTTCTGAGAACTGAAGTAATTTTCCCAGCTAGATAAGTGGTGGAGCCCAGATTCAAAGCTCAGACCCCGGAGCCTAGACTCCTTACATCTCTAATACTATGTTGCCTCCTAAAATCAGAAGGGAAAAAGAAAAATCACAGGCATACATGGAACACCCCCCCACTCTGCCACATGCCTTTTCTTTTCTCTCCCACGTGAACTGTCAAGTGTTTCTGATTTTCTAACTATCTAACTAAAACCTAGAAAATCAAGCCTAAAAATAACTTTAATTACAAATTGAGTGGATCAGCACAACACCCCACCTGTGCAACCTGAGGATCATGACTCAATCATGATCTATAAAATGGGAACAATAACAGGATTCCACCTCACACAGTTGTTATAAGATTAAAGATTAAATGACATAATTTACATAAATTAAACAGAATAGTGCCTGGCAATGGTGAGGGCTCAAAAACTGTTAGCAGTTATTATTATTAAATATCTGTGATTTGGTAATAATATGAAGGAGTTATGAAGTTTCTGTAATTGACATGAATTACTTGTGAAAAAAAAATCTGCAGCGTTGTAAGAGCTATGGAAAATAGAGACTAACGGAAATGCTGAATAACAAATAAACTCAATATGCTATTTAATTCTTTTTGCTTAAATCACTTAACAAAATCACAGCTTCCAAGGGACCATTCAGAAATCAATGTGATATTATGTTCCATAAACACATTTTCTAAGTTTCCTGTCAAGTCCCCAAATTATCTTCTTACCACTCAGAGCTTCTATATAAGAGGTGTCTATTTTACAAGTCTGGACAGACCACTTCCTAAAAATACTGGCAGAATCCTGGTGAACACGTTGCAAAGTCTTATGACCATCTATTCTGCAGTCCACCACTGAATAAGCTTTGAGCTCCCTAAAAACTTTTCAAATTGCTATAATGAAGTTAAAAAAAAAACAAATGTACTTTGAAAAAATGTACTGTTTGTGACCAACCTCTGCATTTTTAAGGTTTTTGTAGGAAATTCTGTTCCTGAACAATAAAGCTCTCAATTATTGCCGCTGTCCTTTTGTTAAATAAATGTGTATCCATTGACACTGATTTTCAAATAAAAATCTAGCAGCTCATCTCTAATTAATGAAGCAATGTATCATAGCAAGTCAGTGTTCAAATACTGTACTCACAAGAATTGGAACTGGAACGGTCTTTGATCATTTTTAATTTCTCTGTGTCTAGAGCAACTGCTCTTAATTGAGATTATCCCTATTCGTCTAGTTGTAAACATAAGCTAGAATTTACCACATCTTATTATTGTAGTTTCCTCCAACAACTGTGGCAACATATATCAAATGATAAGGATAGATTAAAAAATATTAGGACTTGATTATCGGGAGACAAAGGCAAAAGGAAATACGATTAAAATTTATGGACTCATGAAAGATACTAATATAATCAACTCAAACATATTTACTAAGTCCTGGTATGTTAATAAACTGGAAATATCTATAGAAATTAAGAAAGATCCCATTTTTTGAGACAGAAAAAGAAAAAATGTTACTTATATATGTACACTCTCTCTCTATATATATACATACACACACACACGCACACACTACAATGTAGGTTGCCAAAGAATTTTAGCTTCTATAACGGATCTAATCCATAGTCTTGATTCTACTGTCTAGTAAAAAAGACAGTTTGGTGGAAAATGATAATTTCTGCCAAACAAAGGCATCCATGTCTATTCCAATTTCATAATAAGTAACATATATATAGCTATAGCTTTTAATATGTACCAAGTAGTATTCTAAATGCTTTACATATATAATTCATTTAATTTTCATAGTAATCTTATGAGACAGGTACTGTTATAACTCCTTTTATATTCAAAGAAACTGAGGGAAAGAGCATTTAAGTGATTTTCTCATGTTCATACGTGAACATGAAGAACTGGCATTTTAGGTTACACTTTACAATAAATGTTGACACTTTCAGAATTGTGTCTTTCTTGCAGTGCCAGCATCTGTGTGTTGACAGAAGTTTACTTGTCCTCATGGTGATGGAGGAGGGGGTACATGTGTGTACACCCTATCTTCTAGGTCTTCACAGGTTTCTGACGTAATACACTTCATTGACTTAATTTTCTCTCTGGGCATCAAAATGCCATCAGCTGTTGATATGCATAAATAATAAATCTCGAGATTTGTTCTGTTACTATTCCCAGGCAGGTTTGTTTTAGGCACTGGTGATACGTCACCGATGTTGCAATCATGGGCACTGGTAATGATGTTGGGTATCCAGCTCCATACCCTCCCCACAGAGTCTCAATATCAAGGAGGCTACAGAAGCATGTCTACTGCCCCACTTCATCACGAGTAAGATATTCACCTCAAAGCCTTCTTATGGGGCAAGGTTGTCCTACAAAGTCGCTTCTTAAAGGGAGTAAAGAAAGTAAGGGGGCTGGAATCTCTGTGCCACTCTTCTTCTAGAGTCAAATTTAGGCGCCTGGGAAACAGAAATCCCTGCCGTGACAAACTTGTCTGTATGGAGAAATCAGGAGGATCTTCTCTCACTTATCCCTACCTTTCTGTACTATCCAAGATTTTCCTTTAGGAACTATAGTTGGCATCAATTAGTTTCTCTCTCTGACTGTGATGACCTTCTTAAACATCTTATTTTCTTTCTTCCCTCCGCTGTATTTAGCCTTTTTCTTCCCATTGGCAATGATGATGGAAAAATAATGGGCTACTGAAAAGAGAAGCACAATAGGAGTTATTTCAAAAAAAAATTATCCTTATAAAGTTTGTGTATACAATTAACTGTTAATATTGTATATAATATTCAATTTTTAATGTTGGTTACTACTTCAAAGTGTGGGATTGGGAGGTGGAGATGGATTTAGAGAAGAAAGAGGAGACTATTTACATCACTTTATAAATCTCTATGCAATTTCACTTGATACAACAAGCATGTGCTCCTTTAGTAACTTTTTTAAAGGTAAATAAAGAAAGAAACTGAAGGTAGAGAATAATTGAGCGGTCAAATAAAAATATTACTTAAAATAGCAGGTAGCAAACTGTCAGAATGCTCGGGAAGGGAAATAAAGAAATAAAACACAGATGTATGAAAAAGAAAATTATTTTTATGTAATCATGGATAAACATCTCTGCAATGGGATAGACAATATAAGATATTAAATAACTAAATAACAGATATAATGTTAAAATTGTTGAACTTCTTTTAGTGCTTTTGCCAGAGATAACCTCTTGGAATAAAAGGACTTTCATATGAATTCAAATAAAATTGTTTAGTTTCATAAATGAATTTTCTATCTCTCATTCAGAAAATTCCAAGTGCCATTTGTGAAATTTACCTTCAGATGTTGATTGAAAATATGAAAAGAAGTGTCCAGAAGATATAGTACAAAAGGCAGCTGAGGTAGAGCAGGCATTGATATAGATTCAAAATCAGAAAGCGTAGCATTTTGGCAGCAATGTGGAAAAAGTGTTTCAAGTGGGAGACAGTGATAAAATATGTCAAATACTCCTGATATTCCAAGAGTTTTCTTAGATTAAATTATCTGGTGCTGAGGACTTCATTTCTGAAAATCAAGCACAGTATCTTCAAGCAAAAATCCCAAAGGAAAAGATATCAAATAGAGCAGCTTGGACTGAAACCCCAAAGGGAAACAATCATGAACCTCCATCTGCTTGTCTTGGAGGCTGATACCAAGTTGATCAAATATAATAGTCAGAGCCATAGCAGAGCTGATATGATGGGGCTTTCTAAATATTGAATGATGTCATCTGCAAAAAGAGACAATTTGACTCCCTCTCTTCCTATTTGAATACCTTTATTTCTTTTGCCTGATTGCCCTGGCCAGAACTTCCAATAGAATATTGAATAGGAGTGGTGAGAGAGGGCATCCTTGTCCTGTGCTCATTTTCAAAGGGAATGCTTCCAGCTTTTGCTCATTCAGTCTGATATTGGCTGTGGGTTTGTCATAAATAGCTCTTATTATTTTGAGATATGTTCCAGTATGTAGCTACCACATATAAGTGAGAACATGTGGTATTTGGTTTTCTGTTTCTGCGTTAGTTCACTTAGCATAATGGCCTCCAACACCATTAATGCTGGCGCAAAGGACATAACCTCATTCCCTTTTGGCTACATAGTATTCAATGGTATATATTTACCACATTTTTTAAATCCAGTCTACCACTGATGGACATTTGAGATGATTCTATTTCTTTGCTTTTGTGATTAGTGCTGCAATGAACATATGCATGCATGTGCCATTATGATAGAATGATTTTTATTCCTTTAGGTATATATCCAGTAATGAGATTGCTGGGTGAAATGGGAGTTCTGTTTTTAGGTATTTGAGAAATCACCACACTGTCTTCCAAAAGGTTTGAACTAATTTACACTCCCATCTACAGTGTATAAGCATCCCTTTCCCCCCCCCCCAACTTCTCTAGCTTCTGCTATTTTTAGATTTTTAATATTAGCCTTCCTCACTGGTGTGAGATGGTATCTCATGGTTAGAGATGTTAAGCACTTTTTTTTGTATAGTTTCTGTTCACATGTATGTCTTCTTTTAAAAAGTGTCTACTAATGTCTTTACTCACCTTTTTAATGGGCTTGTTTGCTTTTTTCTAGTTAATTTGTACAAGTTCCTTATAGAGTTTGAATATCAGACTTTGTCAGATCCATAGTTTGCAAATAGTTTCTCCCATATTGTAGATTGTCTGTTTACTCAGTTGATAGTTTCTTTTGTTGGGCAGAAGCTCTTAAGTTTAACTAGATTCCATTTGTCAATTTTTGCTTTTCTTACAATTGCTTTTGGTGTCTTTGTCATGAAATATTTGCCAGGTTATATGTCCAGATAGCATTTTCTAGGTTTTCTTCTAGAATTTCTATAGTTTAAAGTTTTACATTTAAGTCTTAAATAGATCTTGAGTTGACTTTTGTATATACTGAAAGGAAGGGCTCCAGTTTCAGTCTTCTGCATGTGATAAACCAGTTATCCCAGCACCATTTATTGAATAAGGATTCTTATCCTCATTGCTTGTTTTTGTTGACTTTGTCAAAGATCAGATGACTTTAGGTATGCAGCAATATTTCTGGGCTCCCTTTCCTGTTCCGTTGGTCTATGTGCCTGTTTTTGTGCCAATACCATGTTTGTTTGTTTGTTTTAATTACTGTAGCCTTGTAGTGTAGATTGAAGTTGGGTAATGCGATGCCTCCAGCTTTGTTTATTTTGCTAGGATTACCTTGTCTATTTCGGCTCTCTTTTGGTTCCATATGAATTCTAAAATAGTTTTCCTAATTCTGTGAGGAACGTCATTGTTAGTTTGATAGGAATAGCATTGAATCTGTAGATTGCTTTTGGAAGTGTGGCCATTTTAACAATATTGATTCTTGCTATCCGTAAGTATGGAAAATTTTTCCATTTGTTTGCCTCATCTCTGATTTTTTTGAGGAGTGTTTTATCATTCTTCTTATAGAGATCTTTCACCTCTCTGGTTATCTGTAGTCCTAGGTATTTTATTCTTTGTGTGGCTATTATGAAAGGGATTGTGTTCTTGATTTGGCTCTCAACTTGGACGTTATTGGTGTATAGAAATATTACTGTTTTATACTACAAATATTAAATATGTGTCATTATTGTACATTGATTTTGTATCCTGAAACTTTGCTAAGGTTATTTATCAAATCAAGGAGCTTTTGGGCAGAGACTATGGGGTTTTCTAGGTATAGAACCATGTCATCTTGAAAACATGCATAGTTTGACTTCTCTTCCTATTTGCACGCCTTTTGTTTCTTTGTTCTGCCTGATTGCTCTAGCAAGGACTTCCAGTACTCTGTTGAACAGGAGTGGTGAGAGTGGGCATTCTTGTCTTGTTCTGAGTCTCAGGGTGAATGCTTCCAGCTTTTGTCCATTCAGTGTGATGTTGGCTGTGGGTGTGTCAGAGATGGCTCATATTATTTTGAGGTATGTTCCTTCAATGCCTAGTTTGTTGAGGGCTCTAACAGGAAGGGATGTTGAATTTTATTGAAAGTCTTTTCTGTGACTACTGAGATGTTCGTGTAGATTTTGTTTCAAGGTCTGTTTTTGTGATAAAATACATTTATTGATTTGCATATGTTTAATTCATCTTCCATCCCAGGGATAAAGCCTAATTTATTGTGGTGAATTAGCTTTCGTATGTTCTGCTGGATTTGGTTGGCTAGTATTTTGTTGAGGATATTTGTATGTATGTTCATCAAGGATATTGGCCTGATGTTTTCTTTTTTTTGCTCTGTCTCTGCCGGGTTTTGGTATCAGGATGATGTTGACCTCACAGAATGATGTAAGGAGGAGTCCCTCTTCAATGTTTTGGAATAGTTTCAGTAGGAATGTGCCAGCTCCTCTTTACATATCTGGTAGAATTCAGCTATGAGTCCATCTAGTCCTAGGCTTTTTCTGGTTGTTAGGTTTTGTATTACTTATTCAATTTTGGAACTAATTATCACTCTGTACAAGGATTCCATTTTCCTCTGGTTTATTCTTCGGAGGTTGTATGTTTCTAGGTATTTATCCATTTCTTCTATGTTTTTTCAATTTATCTGAAAAAGGTATTCATATTAGTCTCAGGGCTTTTGTCTCACTATGGGGTCATTGGTATTGTCCCCTTTGTCATTTCTGATAGTGTTTATTGGGATCTTCTATCTTTATTTCTTTATTAGTCTAGCTAGGAACTACCATTTTTGAAGGTCTCTTGAGTCAGTAGTGTGGAGACACAATCTCCAAGCAGACTACAGAGTTGTCATTCTGAATAGATATTAGGAAGCCAATTGGGCACAAGATGGGGAGGAGTCAGGAAAATGTCTGGAATCTAAGTAAAATCTGATAAAACCTTCTTAAATGCCTTTCCTATCTGCTGTCTGAAATGCTTACTTAAAATGGCTTCCTTAAAAAGGAGATATTAGAGCCAGATTTTGAAAGGTGAGTAGCAGCTCACAATGTAAAAACAGTGGTTTCACAAAGGGAAGATATGATCTTCATTTATCCCCATCTTCGTCACCCAGGGGGGTACTGAGTGGCTCATTCTGAGCCACCAAAAATCTTAAACCAAACTCCATCACACATGACTCTTTCCTTTATTTTACTTCTCTGCCAACAGTGCTTCATCCCTAAGGCAAGACTGCTGTATTTCCTGTGCCAGCTAGAATGTACATATTAGTGTACTGGGCCTATATCTGTTTTGCTCACCACTATATCCTCAATGCCTAGATTACTGTCCTAATAAATACTAGATAGTTTTTGAATGAATAAATAAATGAATGAATCAATATAATCACACATTCTATTGCAGCTTTTAACACTTCCACAAAAACATTTCTTCATTTCCCTCACTTGAAATTAATGGTTTATTTTATTCACAATATGACTAAGATTCATGAGACATGTCTCCTGCCTGTGATTCATTAGACAAGAAAGGTGACAGAAGAGTAATCAACAGAATTGTTGGCAAGCTTGGTATATGCTTTTAAAAAATAAGCAATGACTTTGAAATATCAAGCTGAATGTTCAAAAGCTGAAATTAGATAACCAAATCCGTCAGGGGCACAGTGAAGATCAGTGTATCTATAGATGAGGCCTACAGTATCACAGATAAAATGCTGGATGATTCAGCAGCACCCTGTAGGTTACCATTCATCACTGTTATAGCATCTGAGAGGTTTAAATGTGATTAATTTCTACTATTTTAGCTATTTTAAGTCATATATCATATTTTGTAGATCACACAACTCAATTTTGAGTTGAGTTTATAGCAAGAGAAAAAAAGCCAAAAACACAACCACACAACAAAAACCTCTCTGATACAGCCTAGGTCCTATTTTAAATTTTTTTTAAATAACTCAATGTCAGGTACTATTTTTTTTCCTGATTCTTAGTATTTGTATATTTTAAATATGTGCCACTAATGTTTTCAAAAGCTGATTATTTAAATATTAACATCAGAAATACAATTAAGGCACAATTTGGTATCTTTTTAATGATTTTTTAAGCTTTAATAAGAACTGACAATTCACATTTATTTACTTCTTTGACAATAATTTTGTTTTGGGACTCCTGTGATGGGTAAAAGGCAATGAAAGGGGAAGTGAAGGCTTGATCCTACCTACAATGCACTTTATTTTCTCAGCATTCTATGGAACCTCAAGTTTCAGAGGTGTCTTCCTCTGCAAAATGAGGGGTTTGTATTGAATTATCTCTAAATTCCTTTCTAGCTCTAATATTCTGTGGCCTAAGCCCTCCTCTGAAGTCTTTTGCTTTTTTTTGTCTACCACACCTATCATTAGTCCTGAGGTGAAAGCTGCCATTTCACTTGTATCATTTTACCCTTTGAAAGTCCAAATCATATACTTTTAGAAGATAAAACATGCTGGCTTTTATCAGGAAAGAAGCACAAAAATCACTTTCACAGGTTACATGCCAGTTTGAGAAAAAAAAAAAAAGGAATGCTAGTGAAAACATGGTAAATAATTAAAAAATTAAAATAAAATTTCTTTTTCTGTCTGGAAAGTCCAATATTGAATATCACGTATTAGTGAAGTAAATATCACTTTATAAAATGCCTAGGCACTATATCTTCAAATTAAAATACACTTTTGGGAAATGGTAAGAGGGACTTTTTTTTTTTTTTACCCGATAAGGAGTCTCCCTCTGTCGCCCAGGCTGGAATGCAGTGGTGCGATCTCCTCTCATTGCAAGCTCTGCCTCCCAATTCAAGCCTTTCTCCCGCCTCACCCTCCCAAGTAGCTGGGACTACAGGCACCCGCCACCACTCTCAGCTAATTTTTTTGTATTTTTAGTAGAGTCGGGGTTTCACCTTGTTAACCAGGATGGTCTCGATCTCCTGACCTCGTGATCCACCCATCTCGACCTCCCAAAGTGCTGGGATTACAGGTGTAGGCCACCGCGCCCCTTTTTTTTTTTTTTTGAGTCGGAGTCTCACTCTGTTGCCCAGGCCAGAGTGCAGCGGTGCCATCTTGGCTCACTGCAACCTCCACCTCCTGGATTTACGCCATTCTCCTGCCTCAGCCTTCCCAGTAGCTGGGACTACAGGCGCCCGCCAGCATGCCTGGCTAATTTTTTGTATTTTTAGTAGAGACAGGTTTTCACCATGTTAGCCAGGGTGGTCTGGATCTCCTGACCTCGTGATCCACCCGCCTCGGCTTCCCAAAGTGCTGGGATTACAGGCGTGAGCCACCGTGCCCATCCCAAGAGGGACTTTTTGCCCCTTTCCCTGCAAGATCCAATAATAACAACAGACTTATGGTATTTCATGATAAACAATTACTCAGCTACCTCAGCGGCAACACTCTCAGTCCTTCAGTTGGACTTTCTACATGAAAAAACTATTAGCTATTTCTGGATGAAGCCAGGTCCATTATAGTGTCAAGTACTGTATTCTAATTCTCAAAAAGACTAAAAAGGTCTCCATGTTATGCAGCATGCAGGCGGAGGGAGAAGCAACAAAGGAGAAGAAGAGAAAAGTGGAGGGGAATGGGGTCAGAGAGAGAAAGAGAGAGAGAAATTTGTACTTGGATGGTTCTATTTCTTTTGTGAAGTAGCAGGAGAAATCCTATGGCAAAATTGGGGGAGATGGAAGACTTAAGGGATTTTGAGGAGAGTTGTAAAGGATACAGGTGACCTCTTAGAAGATTAGGTGAGGCATTAACTAGGGACTTGTTTCTGTCCTCAGGTACACTTGGAATACATAAAATTGAAAGAGGTGATACATGTATTGGTTAATTTAACTGTGGTAATTACTACATAATGTATACATGTATCAAATCATCACATTGCATACCTTGAATACAGTTTTTATTTGTTAATTAAATATTTTAAAATAAAACAAATAATTGACAGTTTAAAAAAACCCCTCAGATTCCTTGACATAAAGTGCCTAGAATTTAAAAGAGGTAGTAAAGGCAAAAACATATGAAAGAATTAAATAAATACAGGTAGTAAAACATTGAGCATTACAAGTCATGTTACATGATTTAATTTCTCTAATAATTCAAATATATTATCTAATTCCAGTTGGAAAACCTGCAGTGAAATGTGGATTAATTTGAACCAACCTTGTGCCCTTTCATTCACTGACAGATTCTACATCTGTTTCTTCCAGTAGACTCCATGTTGAAAAGCAGCTGGTCACAAAATCTTCTTCCTTGACTGTTTGTGTCATCATTTCAAAATAAACAACAAAAAAGAAAGCAGTACTTAATAATTGCACAGCAATGGTTGTTATGGTGTTTTCCGCTATGAGACTAGGACTCTGATTTTCATCTTGCTTTATACCCTGTGGAGCTAAACCAAGCCTACAACTCCCACTAACTTCAAAAAGAGCCCATACTCAGATGTGCTTAGCAGGGGTTTTGAACAAGAAAATGAAATAAACAACAACAACAAAAGAAATAAATAAAAAAGGAATCTTCTTATTCCATGAAAGATAACTTTTACTTTATGGATTATCTGTTCTTGTTGGTCTCAGAGATTACTGGCATTATCATTTTGTGCTACACTTGTGCATTTTGATCTATGTAACAGAAACAGTGAAGAATAGACAGAGTAGAAACACATTAGCATAGGTGTTAGTGCAGATGTCTTATAAAACTATCAAAACTTAGTGGTCCCTATCAGCAAATAGGTTTGTGACAGTGGCAATGAATCAATTGTAATCAGTTTTTTTTTTTCCCCTGGGTGGTGAAGCATATTTAAACAACAGATTTCTTATCTTCTTTTATGCCTAAAACATTTGAGCTCTGTTTATAGACAGCTTCATATCGAAATGGAAGCTATTTGTTGGAATAATGAATGGAAAACAAAGGATTGCTCATATTACAGAGAAAGTTGTGCCAAAGCTGGTCTACCTTAATACTGAGGACAGAATTAGATAACATGTTTGTTATCTTTCATACTACCTACCTCTCCTGGGCTTCTGATATCAAGCAAAGGTGAATTTTCTCATCTTAGGAAAAATCAATTGAAGCAAATGATGGCTATTCTTGTAATTCAAGTGATACATTATGATGGCTTCAACTAAAGTGGTACAGGGAGACTGAGAGAATTAGATGGATAAAGGATATATTTGGGAATTAGAATTGACAAGACTTTTTATGAATGGAGTATAAAATAAGAAATAAAAAGACCAGTGAAGGATGATTTACATGGCATCCTAAGGCTATTTAAATATTAAAGAATGTCTGTAAAGTGCTTAGTAAAATGAAAGTGCAAATAAAATTAGCTATTATTGTTAAAACTTCAAAAAGGAGTTCCCACAGGATCACTATAACATTGGTCATGAAGCAAATGGATGTTTTTTCCTGTTCTCATGGGGATACTACTATCCTATTGGCAGTTTCTCTCAGATTGTGTAATGACATCCAGAAAGTAACACAATGAGTTTTCAATTTCCATTTACCCCCATGGAGTGATGCATTTAGAAGCAAATCAACCAATGCAAGAAGATTTCAGAAACAGAATACTTCAAATAACTTACCATATAAAAGTGATCTAGCATTACTAATTTACATGAGTTTTCAAAACCTTTCTGCTAAAGTCTCTTATGGGAGATCGTTAAGGAAAAGTATAAATGGAACTGGTTAAGCAAAGAAGCTAAATGTGCAGTCTGTAATGTGGTAGAATAACTGCTGACTTTATATTATTTGTTATTACCCTCCAACTTAATGATAAGTAGCTACATTACAATTTTGCAGTAGACTGTTATGCATTGTCATATAACACTATACAGAATATGTTTCCCATGAGCATTAGAAGTCTACCTTGAATAGTTAATTGACAAGATAAGGTCAATTTGCAGTATATAGAAGAAGCATAGAAGTGCACTTAGCCAGGAGAAAATGTGCCACCCTCTTCTGGCAGTATTTAACAATGATTTTTTAAAGCTGACCTACTTATCTACAGTTTTTACAAGACAGGGCTAGCTTAAAATTAAGAATGACAACAAATAATTCTGGAGGCCAAAATCAAAATAAATTTTGTGATAAAATGTGTTATTAATCACAAAATAAAATTTTGTCAAAGGGAGTTTATGATTGCTTTTCCTGGCCACTGTTGTGTTGTTTTTTGATTTTTTGTTTGAGAACATAAGCACCCCTTGAAATTACAGTATATTAATCAGGGTTCTACAGAGGGACAGAACTAATAGGATATATGTATATATAAAATAAAGTTTATTAGGGAGACTTGGCTCACATGATTAGCCGGCAAAGTACCACAATCTGGGGAAGAAAGAAGCCGGTAGTGGCTCAGTCTGAATCTGAAGCCCTCAAAACCAGGGAGGCCCATAGTGCAGCTTTTATTCTGTGGCAAAACCAGGGAAGCTGACAGGGCATCCTTCAGTCTCTGGCCAAAGGCCCAAGAAGCCCTGGAAAGCCGCTGGTGCAATTCCCAGAGTCCAAAGGCCAAAGAACCTGGAGTCTTATATCCAAGGGCAGGAGGAGCATCCAGCACAGGAAAAAGAAGGAAGCCAAAAACTCGGCAAGCAAGGTTATCTCATCTTCTGCCTGCTTCGTTCTAGCCATGCTAGCAGCTGATTGGATGGTGTCCACTCACATTGAGGGTGGGTCTTCCTATCCCAGTCTACTGGCTCAAATGTCAATCTTCTCTGGCAACACCCTCACAGACACATTCAGAAACAATACTTTACTAGCCATCTAGGCAACTTCCAATCCAATCAAGTTGACACTTAATATTAATAATCACAAATTGTACCAAAATAATAACAATATTAAGAATGACAATATTTAACTTTCCCTGAAGGATATTCATATAATAGACACTGATCTAAGATGCTTTTGTGTATTATATCATTTAGTTTTTCAATAACACTGAATTAGGTACCATTATTAGCCCCATTTTACAAATGAGGATACTGAAACAGAGAGAGCTTTAAGAATTTGACCAAAATCACACAGATCATAAATAGTGGAGCCAAAATTTGCAGCCATACAATATGCCTCCAGAGGCCATGCTTTTAACAAGTACGTTATTCTGCCTTCCTTGAATATGGTGACAGCATCAAACATTAGAGTGAGCATAATTTTCTAGGAGCATATAAGCCTAGAGAGCAATCATAGCTTTGGGTGGCAATCACGGTGTCACTTGTTACCAAGTCCCCACTCAGTTGCATTCCTGGGATGGCAAAACCCCCAGAATTCTCCCTTTATACAGTTTCTACTATCATTTATGCTGCCGCTATTACTGATGCTTATAGTGTTTTATTCATCTTCACTACTTTAGTTGCTGCCATCTGAACTGACGCTTCTGCCCTGCACCTTCATGTTGCCTGTGTCCTCTTCTCCTATTCTCCTACTATCACCTGAGTCCATCAAATTATCAGTTGATATTTTCCCAAATTGTGTGGCATTCATGTTATCAATTTTTCCTTGAAAAGGATCTCAGCATTAGATATAATTTGGAAACAGCTAAAGATATTTTTACTATAATAATTATTGGATTCTTTAATTAAATGATTATATGTTTTAAATCTACAAGATAGTGGGATCACATTAATTCTTCCCTAAACCTTTTTAAACAATGGGATAGTTTGATTTTCTCAGAAAAAAATATTAATCTATCCTGAGAAACAAGTTCTATAGAATACAGCTAGAGAAATATTGTATCTTTATAGCTATAAGCCTTACATTTAACTGGTATTTTTTGGCACTTACATGGAACAAGGAAAACTTATTTGGAAGCCAGGTGTGGCTGCAGTCCATCTGTTAGCAACTTCTGCATTTGATCATTGGAGTACAGACTCTCATAATTACCTAACTTTCTCCTACTTCCTTAACAATGATTTGGCCACAGGGACTGTACCTCTTTTAGGCCCTCCATGGGTATTCTGGTTCTTTCCCATTTATGGCCACTAGAAAAGGAAATTAGGAACAGTTTTCTAACAGTTAGGCAAGAGGACATTTAGGAGCATCCAATGATCCCATGAAAGGTGTTCTTACTTGCTAGACCATCAACCAGTGCTTTAAAACTAGGAATATTATCTTTTGTTTGCTCCTACTAATGAGTGAGTTCCCTGCTTTTCTGGAGACCCACGGTGCTTTCTGATATAGTGCTTCAGATGCTCCTTTGATATACCAGAGTTTCCAGGGTAGGTATGAAGATTAGATACCCACAGTGATCTATGCTCAGTACCTGAAGGCAAATAACAATATAATTATCTTCTATTCCACCCATCTCACTCCTTGATTCAATGATGGAAGTAATATAAAAGGAAAATTTAACATTTATTGAAAATTTGCCATGACTTAAGGCCATTTTGTGGCCACATCTCACATAATACTCATGAAAATCTTTGTTTGGTGATCCACTATTACAGCTGAGGAAACTGAATCTTAAATAATTTAGGAATTTTATGATAAAGGGGTTATCACCACTGACCCCACAAAAATACAAACAACAATTAGAGAATACTACAAATACTTCTATGCAAGTGAACTAGAAAATCTAGAGGAAATGGATAAATTCCTGGAAATATACACTCTCCCAAGACTGAGCCAGGAAGAAGTTGAATCCCTGAATAGTCCAATAACAAGTTCCGATTGAGGCAGTAATAAATAGCCTACCAAACAAACAAACAAACAAAAAAGCCAAAGACCAGAAGGATTTACAGCTAAATTCTACCAGTGGTACAAAGAGGAGCTGGTATCATTTCTTCTGAAACTATTCCAAACAATTGAAAAGGAGAGATTTCTCCCTAACTCATTTTATGAGGCTAGCATCATCCTGATACCAAAACCTGGCAGAGATACAACAAAAAAAGAAAACTTCAGGCCAATATCCCTGATGCAAAAATTCTCAGTAAAATACTGGTAAACTGAATCCAGCAGCACATCGAAAAGCTTATCCAGCATGATCAAGTCAGCATTATCTCCAGGATGCAAGGTTGGTTGAACATATGCAAATCAATAAACCTAATTTATCACATAAACAGAACTAAAGACAAAACCACATGATTATTCAAGAGATTCAGAAAAGGTCTTCGATAAAAATCAACATCCCTTCATGTTACACACTCTCAATAAAGTAGGTGTTGATGAAACATGCCTAAAAATAATAAGAACCATTTATGGCACACCCACAGCCAATATCATACTGAATGGGCAAAAGCTGGAAGCATTCCCCTTGAAAACCGGCACAAGAAAAGGATGTCCTTTCTCACCACTCCTATTCAACATATTATTGGAAGTTCTGTACAGGGAAATCAGGCAAGAGAAAGAAATAAAGGGTATTCAAATAAGAAAAGAGGACGTCAAACTGTCTCTGTTTGCAGATGACATGATCCTATATCTAGAAAAACCCACTGTCTCAGCCCAGCTTTGTAAGCTGATAAGCAACTTCAGCAGTCTCAGGATACAAAATCAAAGTGCAAAAATCACAAGCATGCCTATACACCAACAATAGACAAGCCAAGAGTCATATCATGAATGAACTCCCCTTCACAATTGCTACAAAGAGAATAAAATACCTAAGAATACAGCTAACAGAGGGTGTGAAGGACCTCTTCAAGGAGAACTACAAAACACTGCTCAAGGAAATCAGAGAGGACACAAACAAATGGAAAAACATTTCATGCTCATGGATAGGAAGAATCAATATCATGAAAATGGCCATAATGCCCAAAGTAATTTACAGATTCAATGCTATTCCCATCAAACTACCATTGACAGTCTTCACATAAATAGAAAAAAAATACTTTACAATTCATACAGAACCACAAAAGAGCTTGTATAGTCAACACAATCCTAAGCCAAAAGAGCAAAGCTGGAGGCATCATGCTACCTGACTTCAAACTATACTACAAGGCTACAGTGACCAAAACAGCATGGTACTGGTACTAAAACAGACACATAGGCCAATGGAACAGAATAGAGATCTCAGAAATAAGACCACACATTTGCAACCATCTGATCATTGACAAACGTGACAAAAACAAGCAATGGGGAAAGATTCCCTATTTAATAAATGGTGCTGGGAAAATTGGCTAGCCATATGCAGGAAGTTGAAACTGGACCCCTTCCTTACACCTTACAGAAAAATTAACTCAAGATGGATTAAAGACTTAAATGTAAAACTCAAAATTATAAAAACCCTAGAAGAAAATCCAGGTCATACCATTCAGGACATAGGCATGGGCAAAGATTTCATTCTGAAAATGCTAAAAGCAATTGCAAAAAAAGCAAAAATTGACAAATAGGATCTAATTAAACTAAAGTACTTCTGCACAGCAAAAGAAACTATCAATAATGTGAAGAGACAACCTACAAAATAGGATAAATTTTTTGCAATCTACCCATCTGAAAAAGGTCTAATATCCAGAACCTACAAGGAACTTTAACAAATTTACAAAAAAAAAAAAACATTAAAAAGTGGGCAAAGAACATGAACAGACGCTTCTCAAAAGAAGACATTTATACAGCCAACATACATAAGAATAAAAGCTCAACATCACTGATCATTAGAAAAATGCAAATCAAAACTACAATGAGATACCATCTCATGCCAGTCAGAATGGTGATTATTAAAATGTCAAAAAACAACGGATGCTGGCAAGGCTATGAAGAAATAGGGATGCTTTTACACTTGATGGGAATGTAAATTGGTTCAACCATTGTGAAAGACAGTATGGCAATTCCTCGAAGACCTAGAACCAGAAATACCATTTGACCCAGCAATCCTTTTACTGGGTATATACTCAAAGGAATATAAATCATTCTATTATAAAATACATGAAGACATATGTTCACTGTAGCACTATTCACAATAGCAAAGAAATTGAATCAACCCAAATGCTCATCAATGATAGACTAAATAAAATGTGGTACTATACACCATGGAATACTATGCAGCCATAAAAAGGAATGAAATCATGCCCTTTGTCAGGGCGTGGATGGAGCTGGAAGCCATTATCCTCAGCAAACTAATGCAGGAACAGAAAATCAAGCACTGCATATTGTGACTTATAAGTGGGAGCTGAACAATGAGAACATATGGACACAGGGAGGGGAACAACACATACTGGGGCTTGTTGGGGAGGGAAAGGGGGAGGGAGAGCATCAGAAAAAATAGTTAATCCGTGAAAGGCTTAATACCTAGGTGATTAGTTGATAGGTGCAGCAAACCACCATGACACACGTTTACCTATGTAACAAATCTGCATGTCCTGCACATGTATCCCAGAACTTAAAATAAAAATTTAAGGCCGGGCACGGTGGCTCACGCCTGTAATCCCAGCACTTTGGGAGGCCGAGGGGGGCACATCACGAGGGGAGCTCGAGACCATCCTGGCTAACATGGTGAAACCCCGTCTCTACTAAAAATACAAAAAATTAGCCGGGCGTGGTGGCGGGCGTCTGTAGTCCCAGCTACTCGAGAGGCTGAGGCAGGAGAATGGCGTGAACCCGGGAGGCAGAGCTTACAGTGAGCCGAGATTGCACCACTACACTCCAGCCTGGGCGACAGAGCGAGGCCCCATCTCAAAAAAAAAAAAAAAAAAAAATGTAAAAAAGAGAATTTAGGGATTTTGGTCAAAGTCACATATCTCCTATGTAACATAAGTAGTCTGTGCTTTTCCTATTATTAAATCATGTTTAACTAACATATTCAGCATTGTATTAATACACAGTGCTTATTTTTTCCTGTTTATATTTTTTAAATTTTTGTTGGTTTCAAATTTGCATTAGAATGAAAATCTTTTCCAGATTTAATTGAATATCATTGGAGTCAAAAGCAAACCTGAAAGGCTACAACTGTAGATAATTCTGTTAATAGACAAACAGCAACTGAGGTGTGAATAATTTAAAGAAAATTTCTGGTGAATTCTGGCATGCAATTTCTGTCTTTACTGTGGTCTAAATTTCAAATTAATGTTAAACCTACTAATGAAATAACATTGTGAAAGCTTAATTTAGAAGACTCTAAGAACAGTTTGTCCAGTTTCTTTCTCTAAATTCTCCCTCTGATATTACCTATCAGATATTTCAACATGAAAATAGAGTGCTGCTCTTTCAAACTGATATTAAGCATCATTCAAAGTAAAGGTGACTTCTCTCAGATCATCCTGACATCAGCAAAGTATTAGTGTGTACACTGAAAAGGATTTCCTTTCCAGGCTCCAAGACACTTTCAAAATTGGAGAATGCTAACAAAGCAGACAATTCTGAAGGGCAGATACCCACTGCAGGCAATCTAAGGAGATTTATCATAGACACACCTTTATGGATATAATTGGTATTTTTCTGGAATACTGTCCCTAAAATACAGCTTTACCTAATTATCAAGTTCATACAACATCTTTTGACTAGTGTCATTATTTCTACAACAAAATGTATAGTATAAAACCATTAAGTTCTCTATTAAGGAACCTCACTGGTTTTCTGTCTGGTCAGGCCCAGGGCATTTGTGTCTGCTTCCTTTGTTCCCATAGGCTGAAAGAATCCAATACACCTCAGTAACAGAAAAGTATAGTGAAAAGCTTTGAATTTAAACCATCTGAATCATGTCTCTGCCATTTATCAACTATATGCTTTGGGGCAAATCCCGTAACGACTGTCAACTTAGTTTCCTAAATGTAAAACAAAGATAATGCTTACTATGTTGTTTTATAATTAAGCAAAATAATGCTTATAAATGCCTAGCACAACACCTAACACACTAGGCTAATACACAATCAATATTAGGTTTCAGCTACTTAGTCTTTTTCTAAGGGTTCTTCACTTTCCCCTCCTAGATGCCTCCGCGGCTTCCACCCTAGAAAGTTCTACCACCATTCCTGTTTTACCAAACTTCTGCTTTGCTGCCAGAGATTTCTCTCCTAAGATTCAGAATATCCTACCCTAGATAGTTTTTGGCACATTCATATTTCTTAGAAACCTTTTAGATCGTGGCCCTGAAAGGTCTACTCTTTCCCCTGGCCCATTTGTTCTTACCCTCAGTTGATGGCTGGCTGCTTATTTACCAGGTTGCTTCTACCCATGAGCGAAGCTCAATTTCTTATTGTTATAAATTTAAGTGTGAGCTAAAACCCTTTGAAAGTCACGTGGCTCCAATATCTAGCACATCTTTTATCTTTCCTAGGAGCCTGTTTGGTCAAATCTTATTTCCCTTATACTGCCCTATTCATATGTCTTTTTCCGGTTCAAAGAGCCATAATTTTATTTCTGAACTGAAAGCCAATACTAGTTTAAACCCCATTTGCCGAGTCTAAATGGCTGACATAGCCTGAGACAAATAAGTGAATTAACCTCTGTGGGTCTATGTTATTGTTACCAACTTTTCCACAACCACTTAAATGACTCATTGAAGTATGCTAGAAACCCCAAAAGAACTTTCAGAATTATATTTTGTAACAAAAAATATCTTAGGCATAAGGAAACATCAATGCACATGATATCTATCTATCAAGGTAAAAAATATAAAATTATAATTAGTCACATAGCCACAGGTAAGAGTAAAAGTACACACACAGATTAGTTTAAACTAAAACAGCCATCTTCATCTCTCCTATTTTTTTTTTTGAAAGAAAAACAAACCAAAACACCTTATAAAGCTTAACAGTATCTGATTTTGGAATTGAATTTTTAATTTAAATATGTTAGAGGATTGAGCGCCAGAAGGTTACTATATTGTGTGCCACCCATGTGCTAAAATTTTCTCATTTGTAAACAGACACCTCCCAAAATTAGAGAAATGTTCGAATTAAAGAATGTACAGCTATTAATGCTCTTTTTTTTTTTTTTTTTTTTGAGACGGAGTCTCGCTGTCGCCCAGGCTGGAGTGCAGTGGCGCAATCTCGGCTCACTGCAAGCTCCGCCTCCCGGGTTCACGCCATTCTCCTGCCTCAGCCTCTCAGAGTAGCTGGGACTACAGGCGCCCGCCACCATGCCCGGCTAATTTTTTGTATTTTTAGTAGAGACGGGGTTTCACCGTGGTCTCGATCTCCTGACCTCGTGATCAGCCCTCCTCTGCCTCCCAAAGTGCTGGAATTACAAGCGTGAGCCACCGCACCTGGCCAGTTATTCTTATTTCTCGTTACAACTATCCAAATTCATTCTCAAGTATAAAAAATGGGTTTCCAGTAGAAGTTTCATTGTCAGGAAGTAATTGTGGCTACAGAATCTAGGTAAGCCAAAAAGAATGGCACTTTGGTAAAGTCCCAAAGGCCTATCAGAGCAATTAGTATCTATATTAACATTAGCCCTGGTAGAAAGAGTTTTAAAATTTTATCTTAACTGTTTTAATGAGTGTGTATTATAGAAACCCTGAAGTATTTTATATCTCACATGGAAGAATATAATTCGGCACGAACTGATGCATCTGTGCCTGTTGTGAAACTAGAATTTATAACAGATGACTGTGAATCTGTTTTCTGCCTGATATTATGACTCAAAAACTTTTGCAAGTGCTGTAACTAATATTTTAATATAATTGGTAACCAATCTGCACACCATTTCCCTTTTCCTGATATACAAACAATTATGAGAGAATCCAGGTGCAATTCTTTTATAGGTCTTATAAAACACTATTGAGCAGCTAATGGCCTTGACAAAATTATCTTCATTAAAGTCTTGAAGGGTAACTCCCTCTGTTTTGGTGAGGTTATTCTGTAGTAAAATGAGTTTTTGGTAATCTGCACCCTGAAAATACTTTGTTTTTTTTGTACATTACCCCTTAAATGCTTAAATGTTTTATCTTCTAAATCTTCATTTCCCTGTTCAATTTAATTGATACAATGTATTATTTATAATCTTTGTATAATATTTTCTTTCAGTTTATCTTGGAGAATTAGAAATATTATTAAAATACACAATGATGTATTTTTTTTCTGAAAGCGCTGTTAATAAAGTAGAAATAACAACACAAAGTAAGTTCTTTGATATAAAGCTATCTATCTATCCTAGCCAAACATTCTTACTTACCTTCCCAATGGCCTAATTTGAAAATAAGTTGAAAAATTGGTGTGCAACAACAACAATAAAACCCAATTTCCTACAGCTAGATATGCTTAAAGAATGGAAGCTACCAGAATGCCTACCAAAAATGTCCACATGCAGCTTTGGATAATTGGGAGACTATGAGAATGTGTAATTTCATCATCCATTGAAAATATTTTCTTTAGGGATTTATAGTCATTAGTGTCACCTTCTTTTTTATTGTAATAATGTCCAGAGGCACAGGACTGAACATTTTATTACTTACCGTTACATAGGCTGGTTATTTGAAGAGCATCTCATGACGAAAGCAAAGCAGGGCTTTGGGTCTTGTAGCTGAGAATGCTCCAAAGAGAGCAGTATGACCAACTCCTAGATCCTATTGGCTCTTCCAACCCAGCATAGCACCTTTCAGAAAATGCACTTGGGTAAATGGGATCTCAGTTGCCTAAATAGTTCCAGCTTTAGAGCTCTTTACCTCACTCCTTACTACCTTGGTGACTGACCTTCATAGCCGATCTCATAATTTTGCTTTCATGTTCAAATCATTTTATGACCTTGGCTTTCTTCCTGTTTCTCTTTTATATCTTGCCTCTTCACATTTTATATTTCTTAAAAATTCTATAATCATCATACCTTACTATTGAACATGATTCCTAAGAAAACTTGTCCCAGAAGGCCATAAATTTTCAGAGAGCACTATCTAGAGAATTCAGTCATGCATTTGTTACTATTAAAATATTCCAGCTGCTTATTTTATAAGAATAATACAGTACTAACTTTAGGATTACTCAACAAGGTAGGTTTATTCTCATCAAATAGTACTATTAAAGTGACCTTCTTCAGTGATCATTTTCTTCAAATACAATCAATTTACAGATCAAAAATTGAGCATCTAAAAGGAAAACAAAACAGAGCAAAAACCAACTACGTAGCTAGAGTTAGAGATGGAGTTAAACACAAAAGCTCTGGACTCTGAATCTAGTACTCATCCTAGTGTGCTGTGCTCTAGCCCTTATTCTGTATCAATCACAAAGCTTCCACTCAATTCTACCAGGTCTTTTGTCCACACAGCAAACTATTTCCCTTCTAGTTCTGTTGCAAATAGACACAGAACATACAAATGCAAAGAACATTTTAAGCTGATTCATCTGAAAGGTTTTTTAATTTGCCCTCACAATTTGAAGAGCCATTATTTGAGTCAGACAACAGCAGAGAATATTTCCTGTAACATGATGATAATACACATATTGTTCTTGTTGATAAAAATTACATAATAAAACTAGGAACGTTATTTAGGAAAAATGCTTCAATATTCTGAACCTCATTTTTCTTACGTATAAAATGGTGATATGAAAATTAATAAGAATAGCTAATAGTTTCATCAAACACAGACATGTACTACTATCCCAGTGTGGACTATCTTTGTGCATGAAATTTTATTTATTTACTTTTATTTTTATTTATTTATTTTTTAAGATGTAGTCTCACTCTGTCTCCCAGGCTGGAGTGCAGTGGTGTGATATCGGCTCACTACAACCTCCGCCTCCCAGGTTCAAGCAATTCTCCTGCCTCAGCCTCCCTGGTAGCTGGGATTACAGGTGCCTGCCACCATGCCCGGCTAATTGTTGTATTTTTAGTAGTGATGAGGTTTCACCATTTTGGCCAGGCTGGTCTTGAACTCCTGACCTCAGGTGATCCACCCGCCTCGACCTCCTAAAGTTCTGGGATTACAGGCATGAGCCACCACACCCAGCCAGAATTTTACATTTAAGCTACCTCTTAATTATAAATATAAATAGCACTGAGGTGTAAAAATAAATTGGAAGTAGTCTTAGAATTTATTCTTATCCCAGTAAAATCTATTTTCATTCTTCTTTTTATGGTCTTGCAATAAGGCATTAGTGTTGCATTAATAATTTTTTAAAAACCTTCTTTACCCATTAGTTCCTACCTTCTGTATCACAAAAATTTTGACAACTCGGATTTAGATCTATTGAGTCTTTACTATATCACCTCAAAGAATAGTAATATCTGCAGGTAGGATAGGTCATACATGAAACAAAAGTGAGTCATCATCAGCAATTTGTATTAAATACAACACACATAACAATCCTACAATGATTGGGATTTGATGCCTTCAATAACCATTTGGAGTTAGTGTTCAGACATTCCAGGTACCAGATTCTTGATATTGTTTGGACTTCTTTGAGCCAAAATTCTTCAAAAGGGACACAGACCAACTGAACTAAGTGAAGTTGTAATTTACACAAAAGAGCTACTTTCAAGTTATATGCAAATGTGTGTGTATGTTTGTGAATTACATGTATTGAAGGGTGCTGGAAAGAAAAGGGGAATCTTCTTTTCCTTCCCCATCTAATTATCCTGTCTCCTTGAATCTCTGTAGAATATTAAAAAGCAGTGCCTAACTTTCTCTAATCTTCCACTTCTATTCTTCTGTTGATACTTATCTCTTTAAACTTGTCTCCCTCCCTGAATTTTCAGAAAACACCATCTCCCTAAAATATCACCTGTTATCAAGTACCAGGCTTCCTCTATTTTCTAGCAATTTTCAGACCTCCAGTCATTCACTGAATTAGAGAGTGTTACTTCGCCTCTTACATTTTCTCCTGGTCAACAGAAGAGAGCCTATTGTTGAAATTCAAGAGGTAGCTTAAATATAAAACTCCCTGCACAAAATACTGGGCTTAGGACCTACTAGCTTGGAGTGAGGTTGGGTTTTGGAGTGGGGGTGATATTGAGAGATTCCAATTGCAGTCATAAACTGATCCACTTATTGTGGGACCTGAAACTTCCACAAAATGAAGGACTTACAAAAATTGAGCTCAAAATTATAAACACAAAATTAGGTACAAAAGTGAATACATTTTCAGCAAGAAAAAATGAAAATAAAAATTTAAAGCTGACAAATACCTCAAACTTCAAAAAATCCAGAAACATAATTTTTTAAATTAAAAACTCTCTGAAATACTTTTATAATACCTTTTTCCCCTACATTTTTTCCCCAACATCTATACTCTGTGATTGCCTCTTCACATGACAATGAATTTTAAGTCTAATTTTCTACACAGATATTAGGATGATAATCAAGTCTTTCCTCTTTGGTAAGGCATTTCTCAAATTTATTCGCATTTAGAGACATTTTATCTCTTCTTCATTAACTTGCTATTTTGAATAATTAAAGATTCACAAAAAGTTGCCAAACTATTACAGATGGTTTCTATTTAATCTTCATTCAGCTCTCACCAAATGGTGACATCTTGCACAGCTGTAGTACTCTATTGAATCGAGAAAACGGACATTCATACAATGTGTATACAGTTTCCATATATTACATGTATAGGGTCATGTAATCACAACCACAATCAAAATATAGAGCTATTCTATCACCATAAGTGATTGCCATTTTGAGGAATGTAAATAAACTTCTTTCAATAAATAATATTATTTAAATAAAAAAATCATACTACATGTAACGCTTTGATAATTGCTTTAATTTATGCAGCATCATGCCCCTGAGATCCATTTAAGTTGTTGCAAGTACCAATAGTTTGTTCATTATTGCTGAATAATATTCCATGATACGGTTGTGTCAAAGTTTGATTCACTACTTATCTATTATATAACATTTTGTTTCCAGTTTAGGCTGATACAAATACGAACAAACATGTACAGGTCTCTGTGTGGACATAAGTTTTCATTTATCTGGGATAAATGCTCAAGAAGGCAATTGTTAGGTCATATGGTAAATGTGTGTTCAGTTTTTTAAAAAACTGACAAAACAATTTTCAGGAGTGGTTGTACTATTTTACATTCCTACTAACAAGGTATCAGAGGTACATAAGCTGCCGCAGCATTTGGTATTGCCACTATTTTCTATTTTAGCTGTCTAATAGGTGTGTAGTGATATCTCTTGTGGTTTTAATCTGCATTTCTCTAATGACTCATGATATTAAACGTGTTTCATCGCTTATGTGCCATGTGCAAATACTCTTCTGTGAAATGTTTTTCATGTCTTTTGTCCATTTCTAGCTTTTATTGTTGAATGTATACTGTACCTTGAGGTATTTATGAATTTTAAATGTAAAGATAGTTTGCAAATACTTTCTCCCAGTCTGCAGCTTGTCTTTTCTTCCCCTTAATAGAGGTGTCTGCAGACCAAAAGGTTTAACTTGTGATGAAGTCCAATTTATCATTTCCAAAAATTATGTGTCATTTTTTCTGGTGTCATGTTTAAATACTTTTTTGCTTAGCCCTATATTCCAAAGATTTTATCCTGTGTTTACTTCTAATAGTTTTATATTTTGAAGTTTTATATTTAAGTCAATGATGCATTCTGGGTTAAGTTTTTAATTAAGTGAGAGATTTAGTTTAAGGTCAATTTTTGCCTATTGGTATGCGCGTGTTTCATCACCATTTGTTAAAAAGTTTATCATTCCACCATTGAATCACATTTGTGCCTATGCCAAAAATCAAATATATATACATGTAGTTCTATTTCTCTTCTGTTTGGTTCCATTCTATGTGTCTGTCCCCTCTAAAAATAATAATTATATAATAAGTTTTGCAGTAAGTTTTGTAATTAGATAGACTGACTCCTCCCACTTTATTCTTCCTTTTCAAAATTATTTCATCAATCCTAGTGTATTTTTCTCTCCATATGACTTTCCAAGTAATCTTATCCATAACTACAGAGTATCTTTCCGGGGTGTCAGTAGCATTAGGTTAACCCTGTTTATCAATTTAGTGAGAACTGATATATTTACCAAGTTGAGTCTTCCAATCTGTGAACCTGGTTTATATGTCAATTTTTATCTATACCACCTTTGATATATTTCATCAGTATTATAGCTTTCAATATACGTGTCTTACACATGTTTTGTTAGATTTATAACTAAACATTTCATTTTTTCTCTGAGTGGTTATTAATGCATTGTATTTTTAATTTTGATTTTTCCTTGCATTCATTGCTAGTATATAGAAAGACAATTCACTTTTTATGTTAATTTTATATCCGGGGAGACCTCTTTTTAGTCATGTTTGACTTTAGATTTTCAAAGTCTAAAGTCCATATTTTATCACACAATACTATTCTCTGTGACTTCCAGAATGTGGTTAATGTGGCATTATAAGATGTTCCTTTATTATCGCCATGACTTTGTCTAAGACTCCAATACTAATTATGCAAGGATTTTTTTTAATTATTATACTGTAAGTTCTAGGGTACATATGCACAACATGCAGGTTTGTTACATAGGTATACATGTGCCACGTTGGTTTGCTGCACCCATCAACTTGTCATTTGCATTAGGTATTTCTCCTAATGCTATCCCTCCCCCAAGCCCCCATCCTCTGACAGGACCCGGTGTGTGATGCTCCCTGCCCTGCGTCCATGTGTTCTCATTGTTCAGCTCCCACCTATGAGTGAGAACATGTGGTGTTTGGTTTTCTGTCCTAGTGATAGTTTGCTGAGAATGATGGTTTCCAGCTTCATCCATGTCCCTGCAAAGGATATGAATTCATCCTTTTTTATGGCTGCATAGTATTTTAAGGTGTATATGTGCCACATTTTCTTAATCCAGTCTGCCATTGATGGACATTTGGGTTGTTTCCAAGTTTTTGCTATCGTGAATAGTGCTGCAATATGCAAGTTGTAATGTTGGTACTGCCTTTATTTTAACCAAAAAGTGTAAACAAAAGTTTTTCAGTTGACAACCAATCCACGTTTCTACCTAAAATATTCCCTAAATATTTTGTTGACCGAAATGCTGAAGAGCTCAAGTTGTGCACTCAGCCATCAAGAATAAAGACTAAGTCACTGTGCTTTCCAGCAAGTTTATTTTTACTGTTAAAATTATATCTACAACTGTATCAAGAATTAACAGCCCTGGTGATTTACCAAGGGATTCTAGACTTCTATTTTAGGTGGCTTGTTAACCATCCAACCTCTTTCTCTTTCTTTACCTGAGTCCAAGGGAATCTGTTTCTGTTTTGAGGCAAACTCTTTTGTCTTCCTAATTCATTGGGAAGCTCTATCCTGTTTGCAAATTACCTTCCCTTAATGGATGAGGCTTTCATCAAACAATGCACATAATTTTGTTAAATTTAGGGCAACATGAAAGACTAAGATGAAGTTCACACATGTACAGATGATGAGGTAATGAGACAATGTCAATTTTTTTCACAGCTGCCTCCTGTAAAAAAGCTTATAAGATCCCTTCAGTTATTAAGAAGAATTATGATTTGAGATGGTAAAATGTGAAAAATACGTGTCTTAAAATCTATAAAATATTTTACAAGAAGGAACTCTTTCCACAAATATCCTCATTTAATTTAAGCTCTAAAAGAACTATCATCTTCTTTATCGCCATATTCCCAATAACCAAAACAGTGCCTCATATATAGTGAACATTCAATAAATCTATATCGATACATTAATTGTAATTTGGAATTAAAGTATTCAGCCTGTCCAGTTTCTTTCTTGTCACCAATCATTGCTATTTTTCTTACTGGGAATAATTTTCAACTCACATTTTGGTGTTCTCTCACGAACCAAGCTAGCACTTATATTTTCTTCCATATTAACTAAACTATCACTCATAATTATTTGCCTTAGTTTTTCATTTCAGTTCTGATACTCTATATTCAATTATTTGTATCATCTGAATTGATATGAAATTAAGAATTGGCTGATGATTTGGCCCTGAAATGTCATGCAGAATAATTCAATACATGGATACAAAGGGAAAAAAGACCAAATTTTATTATTCTTCCAGATAAATGTGAAATTCATTTTTGACACTTTAATTTCTACTTTGCAACTTACATCATTACCAAAATACAGCCACAAAATCAATCACTTCATTAATTGTCATGAACATAGCTAACATTGTCAGATGATTCCAATTTTGTTCCACTTTTTAACATTGTATTTGTAACGGTTGAATAGTGAACAATGACTATTCCTATAAAAAAAAGAAAAGTAATTTCATGAATTGAAGTTTCACTTCCTCTTTTATTGTCAGGGTTAATTATATAAGAGGCCTTGTCTCAATTCTGAATAAAATTAAAATATTTCAATGGATCCCAAGTCTATTCCCTTCCAGTGAGTCAAATGTATTTCTATCCCTATTTGTCAATCAGACAGAAGGCTTTGGTCAACCAAAGTAATTTAGAAAACAAAAAACAATATAATGTGTTAATCTGCTACTATGTCTGTTTTGCTAGTACTATTTGATTCTAAACAAATAAAAAGTTTCGCTGCTGTTATCTGTGACAGAATCTGTCTTTAAATTGGTGTACTTATATTTAGGGCTACTACTGAGTACTCTAGAGAAGTTTTACTCAAAGTTTGATGTGGGAGCCAGTGCTGATCTGCCAACTATTATCAACTGGCAGCCGAGTAACTATAAAAATTGAATAAAAACATTTAAAACGATCACACAGTAATTTTACATGTATTGAATGTAACGATAAAATATTTGGAATTTTATTCTGTATTATTTTCTGTTTTAATTTTTAAATTAATTCCTTTTTATTTTATTTTACAAAACATAACTTTGCAACAGATTGGAAATAGTAAATTTGGTCCTGCTACATGGATAGCTTGACAACTACTATTATAGACTACTAGTGTTTTGCTTTTTAAACAAAAGCATTCACCAGGTGCAATGGCCGACACCTGTAATCTCAGCACTTTGGGAGGCTGAGGCAGGGAGATCACTTGAAGCCGAGAGTTTGAGACCAGTCTGGCCAATATGATGAAACCTCACCTCTACTGAAAATACAAAAATTAGCTAGGCATGGTGGCACATGTCTGTAATCCCATATACTTATACTTGGAAGGCTGAGGCACAAGAATCGCTTTAATCCAGGAGGTGGAGGTTGCAATTAGCCGAGATCACGTCACTGTACTGCAGCCTGGGCAACAGAGTAAGACTCTGTCTCGAAAAAAAAAAAAGTGCAAAGCCTTTAAATATATATTGTTAGTGAGTACTCAGCAAAATGAGCTTAATTCGTGTGTGTGTGTGTGTGTATATAAAGATAATTAAATCTGGTTATTTACATTTAATGTTAAAAGTAAAGAGTAGCCAAGAGCTTGATTATAAGACAGATTTTCTGAAGGTTTTTTATTTTTGAAATACCTGATTCCCTTTGTTTATAAGGTTTCTCTGTAGGTACATAGTATCACATTTACATCACTGTGCTTGGTATGCTGTTTTGCACAGTCAGTGGTTGAGTGTCGTTAAGTTGTATGATATTAAATTACGTGTTATTTCTGGGCCTAGAAAATTACTGGTGTTTTAATCAGATTATGTGTACTAAAGATCTGTTTCTTGTTTTTCTATCATAAAATCTGATTTCTATACCTAAAAAAAAACCTGATAAACAATCTACCACATAAATTAGATTGTCACTTTTATTTTTATATATTTTAAAAAATAAATATGGCCAGGTGCGGAGGCTCATGCCTGTAATCCCAGAACTTTGGGAGGCCAAGGCAGGCGGATCATGAAATCAAGAGTGCGAGACCAGCCTGGTCAATATGGTAAAACCCCGTCTCTACTAAAAATACAAACATTAACCAGGCATGGGGGCTTACACCTGTAGTCTCAGCTACTCAGGAGGCTGAGACAGAAGAATCTCTTGAACCTGGGAGATGGAGGTTGCAGTGAGCTGAGATCCTGCCACTGCACTCCAGCCTGGGCGACAGAGTGAAACTCTGTCTCAAAAAAAAAAAAAAAAGTGACAAATTCTAATTGATGAATGTATCTTTCCTCTGGCATACCATTTCTTGAAATGTATAACGATGTAAATTTCTAAGTATCAACAGAAGGCTACGATTTTTTAGTGGTGTTTTAATAGCTCATGAATATCTGACATTATAATTTTTGAAAATTAATGCGAAGAATAAACATGTGAAAAACATCTTTGACAAATGATAAAATTTACAAATAATGATAAACAGGGTTGGTCATTAGCAAAGTTACAAAGTGTGTTGACCATCTCTCTACCCTTTTTTCCCCATATGCTTACAACCTGAACAGCCCTCTTGTTCTCCTGAATATATTGGCATCATCTTATATCACCTTTCCTTCACCCCACTTCATCAGGGCCCTAGTCTGTTCATAAGGCAGTTTAGATAAATTGATCAGGAAACTTGTAGGCAGAAGCCCAAGTTTGAATTTCAGCTTGTGTACTTACTGATTGAGTGGCCTTGGAAAAGTATGGTTGAAAAGTTCTGTGCCTGGATTTTGACATCTGTGAAATGGGTGAAACTTTGCTTATTTCACAAGGTTGCTGCAAGGATTGAATGAGTTATATTTCAGTAAAGCATTTATAAAGTGATGGGCACAGAGTAAACAATCAAAACGTCATCACAGTAAGTAGAATGAGATTCAGGATATAATGACTCGTGCTACACTGGCAGCTGACCAAAAATAACCTCTTTCAAATAATCTAACTAAGGTGATTGGCATATTGACCAAAGTGTTGTTTTATCTCACACACTTCTACTTCCTACCTTCCTCCATATCAGTACAGTGTAACTTGCAGTTCAGCCAATATTAAGAAATTCAAGAACAAAAAGAAGCCAGTGGAAGTGATAGTTTTGCTTAGAATAATTTTCTTTGGCAGACAGGAATGTTATTCTGTATGATATTCTGTCTCTCTCTAGATACCATCTTAAACTCTTCCATTCAAGAAGTTTAAAGGCAAATGCTTTTCTACGCACAGGCTTGATTCATCTAACTTTTATTAGGAATAAGTAGTTCTGATAGGGACTATTATATTGACATTATTTTGGTCAAGGAAAGTAAACAGACTATTATTGAAAAGGGTTGTAAATGGCACGTTTTTACTTCTACTTGCTGTAAGTTATGAATAGACTATTAACTCCTCAATAAACTCAAATTTCTAAAATGAAATACATGATAATTTATACAGAGATTGTGTGGATATTCACTTATAAATTTTCTTTGTAAATGGTAAAAAACTAATTTTGAATTCTTTATGGATCACATTAATTATTTAAGTAATTAATAATCACATAGAACAAAGGTTTTCAAAAGCTTAAGCATTTATAATTCTAAAATTAATAATGATTCACCATAAGTTTATTATATATTAGTTCAAGCATGTCTGCTTGGTGCCTATTCTTAATAATATTTGTATTTATTCATTAATTTGACTTAGTTATTGAGCATATACTGTATCAGACATTATGCCAGGTACTGGGTACACAGTATTGAGCAAAAATAGATATAGTACCCACCTTTAGGGATATCACATGCATTTTTAAAATACACTTATTTTAAAATTGTTTGTGTATTTCACTTTTCTATAATACCTCCTTGCCTTTCTTTCCCCTCTCATTTATCCAAATTAATGAGATCAGAATGTTTTGATCCAGACTCCCTCTCTCCCTGTATCCTTCCCTTGCTGAAGAGGTTTTAAAATATATTAAGAAGAAGGGTATAAGCTACAGATTAATAAAATTGTGTTACTATAGGATTTCCAAGTAAAATTAATCAAAATGTGTGCCCTCAGCCAGGCTTCACTCTCCTGCTCAATAGATTTCCACATAGCATCTGAGAGAATAGCACATTCTCTGCCTTAATGAGAGGCAAAAGCATAATCAGAAGACTAATTCGTGGTCATAGAATCAGATCCAGGTTTTCAGTGCAATCACTGAAAATTTTTACTGATATGGGACTCAGAGAGCCTGAAAGGGCTATCTTCTACACTGGAACAAAGACTCCTGATGATGAGACTATGGAGGCAGTATAAGTCAAAACCTTGGGCCAGGGAAGTCTCAATCCCTTACTCGTGCTTGAGGTACATGGACAAGTTTTGCCATTGAAGCTCTTTATTTTTCCTATGATAGAGGTAAGTGTCAACTTGTCTATGTTGCTGTTTGTTATTATTTTTTGGAACACTGCCATGATGCTGGAAGTAATTCAGTCATCTATTGACCATAAGATGAAACACAATTGCTAACAATGGGTAAACAGAAACATATAGGGTGACAGAATTAGTGATACATTGTAGAGCTACCATTCCAGCTCAGGGTTGCTTAACTCCAGAATTCAAATGATCAAGAACAGTGTACCATAATGGCTTTGAGCACAGACTCTGAAATCAGACTGCCTGGCTTTAAAGCCTGATTTTGCTGATTGTTATCTGCAGGATCTTGGGCAAGTTACTGAAACCCCTGTTCCTGTTTCCTCTGTAAAATTAAGGAAAACAATGTGCCTGCTTTCACATTATTGTGAATATTTGCTAAGTGGATTCATGTAACCACACGTACTAGTGTCTGGCACATAAGAAGTACTTAATAACTTTTAGCTATTATTCTCATTACATGGCAGACATAAACCAAAAATAAAATTCTAAGCCCCCAACTGACTGAATGGAACTCCTCTTGGCCAAGGAGAGCCCAACAAAACCTGAAAAAATTAGTTGAGGCCGTAATGAGAAAGGGGAGTCAGATATGACTCATACCCTCTTCCCTTTGGTGTTTAGACACAATGGACCAGCACTAACATTAAAACAGAGCTCTTAAGACTGAGAAAACAGACTCTTTGTAGCAATAATACTATGACCAAATTTCAACCTAACTGGTATAGCATCATATGACAGATAACAGTCCCTGAAGGAAATCAAAATATTTACCCCCAAATATATTTCTTTGACATATTCTGAAATGGCCCTGCAAATCTGTCCCTTGTGGGAAAAAATTTGCATTCTGTAGGGAATCTTCTTCCCTTGCTAGGTCTTTCCCAGAGACTCTGACTTCTTTTAAGGTCTGATAAGGGCCATTCACCATCTTTTCTTCCTAAAGTCTGCTACATGGAGGCTTCATGTATGTGATAAAAACCATGACTTCCACAACTCCCTTATCTAAACTCAAGCATTTCTTTATGCTGAATTCAGCTCTTCAGGGAGAATGGAGAATCAGAAAACCTTTACATCCACCTATGACCTGGAAGCCAACACTTCAAGATGTCCCAACTTTCTGGGCTGAACCAATTTATAATTTATATAATTTATTTACTTTAAGGTATAATATATGTATACCTTACATATATTATTTATGTTTTTGCCTGCAACTTCTGTCTCCCTAGCATGTATAAAACCAAGGTGTAACCCATCACCTTAGGCACATGTTCTCAAGAACTCCTGAGGCTACACCATGGGTCATGGTCCTTAACCATAGCAAAATAAACCTCTAAACCTAGCAGGCAGTCATAAAGCTATAAATAATATCCTTTGACCCCATGTCACACATCCAGGCCACACTGATGCAAAGGGTGGGCTCCCAAGGCCCTGGGCAGCTACAGGCCTGTGGGTCTTTAGGTACAGCCCTCATGGCTGCCTTTAAGGGCTGGTGTTGAGTGCCCATGGCTTCTCTAGATGCATGGTGCAAGCTATCAGTGAATCTACCATTCTCGGGCCTGGGGGACAGTGGACCTCTTCCCACAGCTCCACTAGGCCATGGTCTAGTGGGGACTCTGTGTGGAAGCTCTGAACCCCCATTTTCCCTCTGCACTGCCCTAGCAGAGGTTCTACATGAGGGCTCTGCCCCTGCAGCAGATTTCTGCCTGGACAATCAGGCATTTCCATACATCCTCTGAATTCTAGGCAGAGGTTCCCAAACCTCAATTTTTGCCTTCTGCACACCTGCAGGCCCAACACTGAGTGACAACCACCAAGGCTTGGGGTTTTCACCCTCTGAAGCAATGGCCTGAAGTGTACCTTGACTCCTTATAGCCATGGCTGAAGCTGAAGCAGCTAGGACACAGGGCACCATGTCTCAAGGCTGCACAGAGAAGCAAGGCCCCGACCCACAAAACCATTTTTTTTCTCCTACACCTCTAGGCCTGTAATGGGAAGGTTGCAGCAAAGTTCTCTGAAATGCCCTGGAGGCATTATATCCATTGTCATGGCTAATAACATTCAGCTCTTATTTACTTATGCAAATTTCTGCAGCCTTGAAGTCCTCCTCAGAAAATGGGTTTTTCTTTTCTACTGCATAGTAGGGCTGCAAATTTTCTAAAATTTTATGCTCTACTTCTCTTTTAAATATAAATTCTAGTTTCAGGTAATTTGTTTAAGCAAATGAGCATAGGATTTTAGAAGCAGCCAGGCCACATCTTGAATGCTTTGTTGCTTAGAAATTTCTTCCACTGGATACCCTAAATCATTTATGTCAAGATCAAAGTGCCACAAATCTCTAGAGCAGGGACACAATGCCACCAGTCTCTTTGTTAAAGCATAGCAAGATTGACCTTTACTCCAGTTCCTGATAAGTTCTTCATCTCCATCTGAGACCACCTTAGCCTGGATTTCACCGTTCATATCACTATCAGCATTTTGGTCACAGCCATTCAACAAGTCTCTAGGAAGTTCCAAACTTTCCCTCATCTTCCTGTCTTCTTCTAGTCCCTCCAAACTGTTCCAACTACTGCCCTTTACTCAGTTCCAAAGTCACTTCCACACCTTCAGGTGTCTTTATGGCAGTACCCCACTCTGTCAGTACTGATTCTCTGTATTAGTCAGTTCTCAAACTGCTAAAAAGAACTACCCGAAACTGGATTATTTATAAATGAAAGATGTTTAATTGACTCACAGTTCCTGTACTGTACAGGGGCCATGGTTGTGGGGCCTCAGGAAACTTACAATCATGGTGGAAGGCAAAGGAGAAGCAAGCACATACTCACATGGTGGCAGTAGAGAGAGAGTAAAGGAGGTAGTGTTACATACTTTTAAAAAAACAGATATCGTGATAACTCCCTCAGTCTCATGAGAAGAGAAAGGGGGAATTCTGCCCCCATGATCAATCACCTCCCACTAGATCCCTCCCCCAACGTTGGGAATTACAATTTGACATGAGATTCAGGTGGGGACACAGAGCCAAACCATATCATACAAGAATGTCTATACCAGTTTTATTCACAAAGGATAGCCCCAAACTTGAAATTAATGGCTGTTACATGACATATAACCCCTAGACTTAGTAGCTTATGACAACAAGCATTTACTCAGCTCACAGTTCTAGAAGTCATCTGGGCAGTTTTTTCTTGAAGAGAGGAGCCAGTAAATGGTACCATAACAAGTATACATCATGTTGCTCAAGCAGATTAGACTGAAAATTACTCATTGACTTTGGCAATAAAGAAGTGTTTGGTCATCTTAAACATAAAATAATTTAGTATACATAAATTTACATGTTCTATATACTCACTGTTAGAGTCAAAACTATATACGGTATTCCCTCTTTTCTCTGACATTATTAATAATAGAATGTTCTAGTAAACATATTCAGGTTAATGATTCCCATATATGATCTAGAACAGTGTCTGGCACAGATTATGTACTCAATAAATGTTTACCTACATAAGTTTGCCAATATTTATATAAATGGATTAAGATGAAAATATATCTACTTCTATACTAAACCAATATTTATATAAATGGATTAAAATGAAAATATATGTATTACTATACTAAACTGAACAGGTTGATGCAATTTGTTTTATTTCACCACTATTAGAGTCTGCCAGAAAGATCTTACTCTGCAAGCAAAGAATTTCATCATTTCGTTAGCATACCTAAGAAATGCTCCTCAGTATAAAATAATAGATACAGTGTTTTTTAATCCTATTATATTTTGTGGGAAGGGAAAGAAGAGAGTTCAGGTAAAGGCCATAATTCATCATGTGAACTAAATATTACACACTAGTTTCTGAAAGCATAGATATATTTGCCCCAGTTATTATAATAATAACAGGACCAACTTCCTGGATGGAGGTGTCTGAAAACATATTTTAAAATTTGGCTAATCTTCTTTCATATCCATATTTTGGACATTTTCAGCTAATGGCATTTTGGAAATTTTTAGGTAACGACATATCTCCATGGAGATAGCAAACAGTGCTACTCGATGGAGTGCTGTATTGGTAATCTGCCCTATAGCAGAATTACCTCTAATACGAGTGAGAGTTAAGGAAGGCAACCTAATAATTTTGAGGCAGGTAATGTAGCAAGGATGATTTACATCACACACATACAATCACATGTGCACATATGCAATCATGAAAATTGAAACTAAAAATATCACTGTGTTGATATATCTTTCAATTGGCTAAAAGATTTTATATTTATCTCACCTTGCCTCCAATCACATTACTTGATGCTGTAGAAAAATTGCCATGTTAAGTACCCTTAAGAGCTAAGGAGTAGCATCTAAATTTTAGTCCAGATTTAATATATAGTAATATCTGTCTTACTAAAAGTTCCATGCTTAATTTCTTCCTTTTAGAAAACCTATTGATATTCTGAATACCAACCACATTGACATTCTCAACTGAAGGAAATTTAATTATTTTCCATTATTAGACCTTGTCTTTAACCCAAGGGAAAAATTGGAAAGAAAACCAATAAAATGACATGAACTTCAAGTACATGACCAGACATTAAAGATATAATTAAATCATGCACTTTGGCATTCATATACAGTTTGTATTATTTATGTATAGAGGCACCTTAGTAATACACAGGAGCCTGGGTACCTGACCGTCTATTCTAGTAAGGAATTCACTACAAGACAAAACCAGAAAAAATTTATTCACCTCATAATGAAGACCCTGAGGACACTATGACAGCCATCCTCCAAGGTATTTTGCATTCACACAATCTTTTGAGCACTTCCGAAGAAAGACATCTCATGTGAACTCTTTGTGATTCTTCCTCTAGTCTTGGGAAACTCCTCCCCAAGTCTATTCCTGTGTTATCTCCTGTAGAGGATGCTTGCTCATATAGATTGTTGCTTCTTCCAATTATTTTATTCCATACTCTGATTTTTCATAATAGCACAGCTACATAGTGCTACTGATTGTTTTCCTCTTAAGCAAATTCAAGTGTAATTGTCTTTATACGCAAAAGACTGGGGTGATGAGTAGGGGTAGGCACGGCCAGTATGAAGCAAATAAAGTTTCCTTTTACCCACCCACCTCCCTCTAGAAATTTTCTTATGCTATTTGTCATCCCTGATCATTAAACTACACAAGCTTTTCTTTGATATTTTGTAGCTTACTTTTACCCATAGAGACTAAGAAGCTTTTCAGCTACTTGGTAACCCAGTGCCCCATTCTCATGCAGAGGATGTCTTATTTCACCTTAGGGTCAACATCATTTGCTTCCAAACTTTCTAAAATAAGTTTTCTTCCCAATTTTCTTTTCAGTCCTGTACTCTGAATGTATTTACCTGATAAAAATTGAGTACTAATATTAGGCCTTCTAAATATACACTGTCTAAAGCAGTGGTCCTAATGTATAGATTTTAGCTTTTAGCTTTTACAGCAGTCTGATGTGAGAGATATTTGGAGGTAGGTAGGCACTTCAGAACCTCTCAAAACTCATAATGTAGGTAGTCATTTATGATGAATATATGTAAAGTATCCTTGGGATTCAGTATTAAGTTTATTCATGGAAACTTGTAGAACTCATTTCTTAGGACAGTTGAGATACTAATACAGGATTTCTTCCAAGTTGTAATCTAATGCATTCATTAATAAAAACATTAAATTGAAAGTCCTGGTTGGTCCTTGCGTTCCATCACAGGGGATGTTCCATGTAAATGAGTGAGGAAATCCTGAGGCCTTATCTACCAGCAGAACTGGGTGAAGAGACACCGGAGGGAGGAATCTCAGTCCCCAAAGAAAATAGCCAGCCGGCGGGTAGCTGTGGGGCAGAAGTGGAGCGTGCAGTGCAGCACCCTGAGTGGCCTCAGTTGCAGCAGTAGCAGCAGCACAAACACAGCTCTGGCCAAGGAGGTGGCTTAAGCTGTTGGTAAAATTGGGCAACAGCTCTTTCTCCATAGTACACGAGTTGACAAAACAAAGGACAGGGTTCCCATTACAATCTCCTTCAGGCTCTTTTCCCTTGCCACTCGGAGCTGATTTGTACGAAAACATGCTTTGCACTTGTACCTGGAGGAACTGGAGACACTGGGTTCGAACTTTAGCACTGGTCATCTACCTGGTGTCCATAGTGGTTGTGGTTGCCTTATGCATATGGAGATTACAGAAACTGGAGGTTCGAATGCACACCAAAGGCTTCGTTTTTTGCTGGAATTGTTTCTGCTGTTGACAATACCTCTATCGTTATGGGTTATATTGCTACAGTTAGTGCATTATATGCAACCTAAACTACAAAAACCAACCATAAGGATTCTTTGGATGGTACTCATTTACAATTTAGATAATTGGATACTCCAGCATTGCAATATATGTGCATACCTGCAGAGAATTCTATAAAGCTATGTCATTTGCAACTTTATGAGATTCCTTACCAATTATCTAACTAACCATTATCCAAATCTGGTACTAATTATTGAAGCCAAAGATCAGCAGAAACATTTTCCTCCTTTATGTTGCTGTCTACCATAGACTACGGTAGAAGTATTGTTGTTTGGGCAAACCAGGTATATTGCAGTATACAGTTGTCAGACCATTCACTGCCATCATTGTTTTAATCTATGAACTGCTTGCTATATATGATTAGCTTTTCATATACTTAGACTTATTTGGTTATGATAAACAACATGTCATAATTGTTTGCCATGTAGTGTCTTCTGCTATTTTATAAAGAACTAAGGAAGAACTGAGCCCAATCCAACATGTTGGCAAATTTCTTTGTGTAATGCTGGAATTTTTTGTTTCTCTTTGGCAAATAGTAATTATTGCTTTGATGGTAAAAGTTGGCATTATTTGTGAAAAGCATGTATGGAAATGGCAAACTGTAGAAGCTGTGGTTCCAGGACTCCAGGACTTTATATCTTCATTGAGAGGTTCCTTGTTGCTATTGCCCATCACTACACTTTCTCATTAACCATATCTCCAAGAAGCAGAATACGGCTCATGCTCTGATTCCTTCCTTGCCATGTGGGATGTTTCAGATATTAGTATTTTTGAACAAGTAAGGCACATTGGATGGACAGTGAGGAGACATCACAGGAAAAATTTGTTTCCTGAGAATCACAATCAGAATGAGCATAAAGCTCATTATCATCATCATGGAGATGCAATTTCCATGGCCTTTTTTATGTTATTTTAACCCATGGGTCACTATAAGGATTTGGATACACTGAGACTCCCCAGACTACAGATATTCTGCCTAAAATATCTGATGAAATAATAATGCTATAGGAGAGAAAAAATTCAGATAAATCTGTGGATTCCTGAACAGTGTGGAAATCAAACTGTGCAACAACTATATTGTAACATTACCTGGTATTCCATGGCTCAGGATTTTGTGCTTGGGAAAAACCATGAATAATGGGAAATTTCAACACAAAAATAGCTGAAAGCCAGGTACAACTACTGGAGATATATATATATATAAAAATACACAAAATCCTGTATATGTGTATATACATATATAGTGTGTATACATATATGTGTATACATATATGTGTATACACATATATGTGTGTACATATATAGTGTATACACATATAAGTGTGTACATATATGTGTATACATATATACGTGTGTACATATATAGTGTATACATATATACGTGTGTACATATATGTGTATACATATATACGTGTGTACATATATGTGTATACATATATACGTGTGTACATATATGTGTATACATATATAGTGTGTACATATAGGTGTATACATATATATGTGTGTACATACATAGTGTATACATATATATGTGTGTACATACATAGTGTATACATATATATGTGTGTACATACATAGTGTATACATATATATGTGTGTACATACATAGTGTATACATATATATGTGTGTACATATATGTGTGTATACATATATATGTGCGTATACATGTGCGTATATATGTGCGTATACATGTGCGTATATATGTGCGTATACACGTGTATACGTATATATGTGCGTATACACGTGTATACGTATATATGTGCGTATACACGTGTATACGTATATATGTGCGTGTGTATATATGTGTATACGTATATATGTGTGTGTATATATATATACACACATATTCACATGTTTTGTACATCAAAAGTAATCCATCTAAATTTCCTAGACCTAGACTTGATTTCTTAACATTAGAGTATCACATAATCAAATGATAGAAAAAGACACAACTAAATCTTCCTGGTGTTAAATTGCTTTATCAAGAGATGGACATTAAAAAATCAGTGCTTCCTACTACTGCTGCATGAATATAATCCTCTGGAATTAATAGAAAGCATAATGCAGAAATATAAATTAGTGGAACTTACTGCAGTGAGCCGAGATTGCTCCACTCCACTCCAGCCTGGGTGACAGAGTGAGACTCTGTCTCAAAAAAAAAAATGTTTAAGAACCATCTGAATGCATTCTGTTTTTTTGGCTTATTCATTTTCTACAAGAAAAAGCAAAAAGCATTATTTCAATTTAGATTGTTGTTATTCTATACTCATTTCAGTATAATTCACTTTTCAAGCAATTATGAGTTAAGTCTTTAACCAGAAACTGTAATGTAAACAATAGTAAATTCCACTTACAAAGAAGATTTTGCACTACAAAGAAAAAAAATTATTACAGAACATGAAAAAATTAGCATAGAAAATATGAATACTGACCCCTTCCTATTCCACAATTATTTGTATATTTAATGAAATTCAGAAAAAATTATTCATTGTCCTCAAAGTGACATGACCTATATTTTTTAATAAATTGTAGAAATTAACGATGATATATGTTGTCATTTTATTGCTTACAGTTTTGAGTCTTAATAGAATAGAAAGTTAGAAGATATGATGACACTAGAATGCTAACTATTTCAAAATATCAAAGGTAAACTGTATAAGGCACATTTCTTTAATAATATTGTATTATGTTTTTTAAAGATAATCTAGGAATTTTATCACATAGAAATATTAATAAAAGGATTAAACACATGAAGGATTTTGGAATAATAATACAGATTTCAGTAAAAGGTTTTATGGTATGATTGAGTAAATATATCTATAAAATTTGAAACTATATTAATACTAATAATAGCAAGTAGAATGCACTTACCTTATTCAAATCAAATGGAACATAAAATCCAAACATTTTATACTAAATTACTTTTTAAATATAGATTCTTTGGACTCTATATCTCCTTTCTATTACATTAGTTTACATAATACTTTTAACTTGAGGTCCACAGGTCTGTGGATATAATTCAGTCTGTTCATGTACTTGGATTGGGAAATGTTTACATCTTTATTTTAACTAACCTCTAACTGAAACTTAGTACAGTGTTTCCTTCAATTATAAATGTAAGCAACAAGGCACAGTAGTATTATCATCTGTGTAATCAATAGAAATGGCATGTATTCATAAATTGTAGTCCAGTTGTGGCAACTATATCAAAATGTCATTTATGTTAATTTATATTTTAAAATTACAGTTGTAATATGTTGATAAATATTAATATGCAAGTAATACATTACTTCATTGTGTATTTTGAAATGTTTTAATAACTATATCAATATAATGCTTCATTTTTTTCTTATTATATTTAAGTTTCTTTATTATTATGTTGTTGTATTCCTTTAAAACTATTATTCTGAAATGAGTTTCATAGCCTTCACTAGCCTGCAAAAGGAGTCCATGGCACAAAAATAATGTTACAAGTTAGTACTGATGCACATTCTAAGTTAGCCCAAAATTGTGTTGTGGAATCTTACAAACCAGTAAGTAGCCCTCTGTTACAGCATATTCTCTACAATTAAAATGATATAGAGATTATTGCAATGAAGCCTCGCAGTGTTTCACTGATTTCAAACTATTCTGGGCTAACACCATTCTAAATCAATCCAGTTTACAACTATTATAATTCAAAAGACCCACACAAATGAGTATTAACATCTGGTGTTCCTGCCTACATAACATATTTTAGAGAAATATTTAATCTTTTCAAATATGAAAGTCTTCATCAAGTTAAAGTCTCTCCAAGCAGACAACAAATAAAATATGGAGATATTTGACATTCCAAAGTCAGTACTTTTGCTAACATTCCACAGTTGCATCTCAGTATTCTTATTCATAAAATGAAAGGAATACCTGGGTGCTGTGGCTCACGCTTGTAATCCCAGCACTTTAGAAGGCTGAGGTGGGTGGATTGCTTAAGGTCAGGAGTTCAAGACCAGCCTGACCAACATGGTGAAATCCTGTCTCTACTGAAAATACATAAATTAGCTTGGTGTGGTGGCAGGCACCTGTAAATTCCAACTACTCGGGAGGCTGAGGCAAGAGAATCGCTTGAACCCAGGAGGTGGAGGTTGCAGTGAGCTGAGATTGCACCACTGCACTCCAGCCTGGGAGACATATCAAGAGTCTATATCAAAAAAATAAAATAAATAAATAAATACAATGAAAGGACTGGGTTAAAGAGGCTTTCAGCTTAAGAAGTATGTGATTCTATAATTACAATATCCCTGTTAATGGTAGGCAGATTCCATGTTAAATCAAGAACAATCATTAATCTATAATCACTTTGACTCCCCAAATTTGATGAGAATACCAATGCTAGACATTCAGTTTAATTCAAAACTGGCCTGATGGCTGAAATTACAAGTAATAGAGAGACCTGGTTCAATTTCCAAGCTTCCCATGTTTGTAGGAGACACTGCCAAGCTACAAAGGTAGAGATCCTTTGTGTGGAAATCTTTATACTTATTTGTATTGACCAGTGATAATGAAACACTCTGGAGGGCTCCTTTTCAAGTTCTTACCAAATTAAAGATGTGCATTTTCTTGAGTCGTGGAAGTAAGAAGAAATTGTCCTACAGTAAATGGGAGTAGTTCTATAGGAGATAGTCATAGGAAGTCATTATTTAGCTTGAAGGCTAAATATAAGGAGGACAGAGAGAGAGGCTATTCCTTGATGGAAAAGGTAGAAGTGAGCCCATAACAATATATACTATTCTATTGAAAATTTTGTTAAGCAATTTATCAGACAAGTTTTCTTTTCTCCCGTGACATGAAAAAATTCATTTGAATTCTAAAATATGTATCACTTCGAGACCAGAACATTTTCTAGAAGGGTGAAAACCTCTTTCTCTATGGTATGGAAACCATTAGTGTTCAAGAAGTCAAGAAAGCGGTACCTTTGTCAGCCTGAGTCCCAGAGTTAGAGATTTTGGAGCAGAATATCCAGAAAACATTTGGAAATAAATATTTGTTTTCTATAAAGTACTAAAATTTGAAAGATGGTTTGAAATTGCAGAAAAATCTAACATATTATGACTGATACACTAGGGAAATATTAAACTGCATAGACTGTCATGAGATGTTGACTTTGTTGGTTTTTCCATATCTATACACATTTCAATGTAAATTCAACAAGAAAATCTTAATTAATACCTTTGAAGAGGCTCCCGGTGCAAAGGAGGCTAGGTTTTAAAATTTATTATCATATTTCTTTATATCAATAATTTAACATTTACTCTTCTAGTAGACAGAGAAAGGGCAGAAAAGTAGTGGTACATTACATTAAAAATGTATTTCAATTTCAGAAACATTGTAATGATAAAGCAGCATATCTTATTATTTAACCAACTGTTACACTTAATAGAGGTTTTAAAATATCTAACAGCTTAGAAAAAATATTTGTTAGAGACTACTAGCTGTTCACAAAAATTCATATTCTCCTTTAGGTATTTTTGTTGTCATTATTCTACCTCTGTTTCATCATTGTATATTAGGTGGACGATGGGTGAGATAGTCTGGTTGTTTAATTCATAGGCCAATAAAACATGAGAAACATCATCTTGATCCAGTGGAAAGTACTGAGCATTTCCCAAATGGATTTCAGCTGGATGCAGTAGTTGAATGTGACTTTCAGCTGATTCCTTTGGAGAAGGAATTAAGTGACATTAGGTCTCTGAGTGGTTTATAGCAGCAAATTCTAAACATTTGCCATGTTTGAAGATGTTGATTTTACAGCCAAAGTTAGGACAGAAACAGAAGATTGGAGAAAAACTAACATGTGTAGTAAGTAATGGGTAGGAGGAGGATATTGACAGTAAGGGGGACATTTAAGACTTTTGGACATGGGAATTGGCAAGCATCTTATAAAACATGTATTATTTTGACATCTGTTTCTTTAGCTCAAAATAATCTAGGTTTTTCTATCAAACAAAATCATGAGAAAAGAAGGTCTAGACAAAAGGGAGGGATAAAAATTAACATCAAGATAGAGGATTTAATAATCTTACTAGCTCCAGTGGGTTACTGGGTGGTATTTGGTGAAGTGGGATGAAAGAACTGAGGTGTTGTAGAAGTTTTCTGAGATTTTGCACCTGTGCTAGTCCTTAAATTGAGGTGTCTATAAAGACTGTATCTAGATAAACACACAACAAAGTAGCTGAAAGCAGTTTGTGACCGATTTAGTGCGGTTAATGCCAACTACACAGCAACAAGTTTGAGGAGGACAATTGGGAGCCAAAACCGTTTTAGAGACAGGAATGTGTGCAAAGGTGACAAAATGGGAAAATGTTAGAAGTTATATGTGCATATCTACACTGATGACATGGAAGAGGACACCTATACCCATTAAGGAAGATACTTATATTCTTTGGACAAAGGACTTGGCAAAATCCTAATTTAGCATATGCAAATGTGAGACCCGCTTAGCTTCTCAAATTTAATGCATGATTCTCCATCATAGGGTTTAGGGATTTAGGAAAAGAGAAGTTGCTTGTTAGATTGCAATGTAGTAGGCCCAGAGTTTGCTGCCTCAGTATCAGGTTGTGTAAATTTTTGTGGGATAGTGGCCCGCTGACTGGTCATTTGTAAATGTACTATAATGGATGAGGAAGTTTTTAAAGCCAAGTTTGACTTTCATATTATGTTCAAAGACTTTGATAATTCATACATGAGTATGTACAGTTGAGGGCGTGAGAAGTAGAGGAAGAGCACAGTTTTGTCACTGACAGTAGGTGAAATACTTAGGAGGTAGGGGAAATAAATTTGGAGGATGCAAACCTTCTGCAGCTGTGAGAGGCCTATCCTGAGTTGCAGGCTCTTATAGAAAGTTTCTTCTGATGTAACTGGCTGGGTCTGTCTGAGAAGGTGCTGTGGTGCACCTAACTCTGTCACTTGTCTAGGATGCAACTGAGTGAGAGTGGAAGCTAGTCTCAGATACTGAACCCCTTCTTCAAGTTCTAACACTGCCCAGAGCACATGCAATTTAGGGACAAGAAAGGAATCTGAGCAGTCCATACTACACATTTATCACCTATTAATATCTTTTATTTTTCTCTAAGACTCACTCCAAATACTACCTCATTCTTAAATAGTTTCCAGGCTTGAGAGCTGGGTGTAATCACTCCTATCTATATAATGATATAAAACATTATCTATGTTATTTAAAGATATCTCTTAATTGACTTTACATCAGTATTATATATGCATATCTTATGTGATAGTCTTGTAATACTGTAAGATGATTTGACTCATCTTTCTCCCTTAAACAGGACCTAATTCTCTTTCACAGTAAGTTAATTTATTTATTCAACAAATATTTTTGCTTGCCCTCTCGGTGCTCATTATACATTAAATGCCTTGTCAATATTTATATGAAAAGGCAAAGGAAAGAAAAAAATAAAGAAGGAAGATAAGATAGAAGGAAAGGAAAAGCAAACAAGAAGGGGTTTAACCATGTAAATTATTTGTCTTTGGTAAATCAGAAAGATATAAAATATTAACGGTTTGAAAAACAAGCAAAGATGAATTTTTTTTCCTAAAACTACTTAAATCTGTGTACTTTCAAATGTACCATTAGTCTTATCTATTTCCATATTGTAACTTAGGATTTTAAGTGCATTTGGAAGACTTAAGGTTTCATTAGCTGTTATTTAATTTGCTCTTCCTTCTACCTCTCTATAACTCTACCTTTTGCATTAGAAGGTGATTACCCCTGTTTTCTATGTTAGCTTTATTCCAGTGTGCTGTGCTAACTACAAAAATAATCATAAAGCCTTTTTCTAAACCATTAATTCAACAGGAAGTCAACATTTTTAAGTCTTGTGTGGCATCTACAAATTATTTGCCTCTGAATGAGTTCATATAGAGATCATCAAACACCAGAATTGCAAACTGATTAAGAGCACTTTAAGCTTGCTTCCCCTAGTAGATACACATTTGATCTTGCTTCAGAAAGGTCTGGAATATGGCTGACTTTGTGTCTTCTTTGTCATGATTCCTTCAACCTTCATTATTTAATAGACTGAAGAAAGCAGCTTGTGTCCCATAAGTCTAAACTTCTCTTTTAATTATCACTGCCATCTCCTACCCACAAGTCTTAAGAAGACTTCAAGGCAAGGGAGTTGATCTAAGTTGACACAGCTGGAAGAAAAGTCAGCCCCAGATGAATTCAAGTTACACCAAGATAAACCACAGTGTATCAACTTGGGTTCTGGTTTGTAATAGATTAATGCAGAGGTTTTTACCCCAATTAGTAGCTAATTCATCAGAATTTCTGGGGATAAAGATCAGAGAGCTATATTTTAAATAATCTCTCCAAATGTTTTTATTTATCCCTGTGTTCTTATATTTATGTTGTTCCCCCTACACAGGTTGGGACCACATGTGACATTCTTCCGCCTAGGATCAATGTGGACTCCAGAAGCTTATATTGCAAAAAGATAGCTGGTTGCCTAAGGCAAAGTTTTATTTTTCTGGACAGATCTCAATGCTTTATGCGTTAAAATCAGGCTCTTAAGGATGCAATATAGTGATAGAGACCTAACCGATGATGATATGAGCAAGGTCTAAATAGGTTTTTTTCTCTTTCTCCCTTTGAATTATTTTAGCTGATACACTTCTGAGGCTACTTGGATTCATTTGTGACAATTGCTTAGCTCAAGACTTCCCAAAGTTTTTCAGCTATAGGAATTACCTAGGGGATCCTTATTAAAAATACAAATTCCTGGAACCACACTTCCCAAGTCAGAAATTCCAAGGTAATACACACACACACACACACACACACAGACACACACACACACACACACACACACGATTATTATTAAGTCTAAACTGCTATTGAAACTTCTAAAACTAGAATAATTTTATTCTTCAAATTTAGTTTAATCATACATTAACATACTCTCTAGAGATATACTGCTACCTATGTATAGATATGAATATATACTAGCTTGAATCATTAAAAATCGGGGCCCAATATAAAAATATTCATTGTGCATTGTATAAATAGGCCTACTGTGCACCTTGAAAGCCTACTCTTATAAATTATGGGATTTTGAATATTTGCACTTCTATTCAACTAGTCTCATGGTAAATGTTGAAAAATATGTTGGAGATAGTACCATTTTCTGGACTCATTGGGCCAAAGAATGTGAATATCTTGAGGAGAGCTGCATTATTGCCCTATGTTATTATTAAAAGCAAAGAATTAGTGACTTGTATTTAGAGCTTCAAGAGCTACATCTATGTTACCAGAGGCCCTGAAAAAAAAACAGGAAATGAGCTCTCCCTCTCCCTCTCCCTCTCCCACTCCCCTCTTCTTCTTTCCCTCTGTGGCCCAGGCTGCAATCTACTCGGCTCGCTGCTGCCCGCGCCGCGGACTGCCTGGGACTGCCGGCGCGCGCCACCGCTGCCTGCTTTTTCTCCTTTGCCTGCAGGCGCGCGTTCGCCATGTTGGCCACGCTGGTCGCCGGCTCCTGACGCCGAGTGCTCTGCCCGCCTCAGCCTCCCGTGGTGCTGGGACTGCGGACGGAGTCTCGCTCACCCGGTGCTCGGTGTTGCCCGGGCTGGAGTGCGGTGGCCTGGTCTGGGCTCGCGGCAGCCTCCGCCTCCCAGCCGCCTGCCTTGGCCTACCAGGGTGCTGGGATTGCAGCCCCTGCCCGGCCGCCGCCCCGTCTGGGAGGTGGGGAGCGTCTCTGCCCGGCCGCCCCTCTGCCCGGCCTCCCCATCTGGGAAGTGAGGAGCGCCTCTGCCCGGCCACCCATCGTCTGGGGTGGAGCCCTGCCCCCCCATCCTGGAGTAAGCCCCTGCCGCCACCCATCGTCTGGGAAGTGAGGAGCGCCTCTGCCCGGCCACCCATCGTCTGGGAGGTAAGGAGCGCCTCTGCCGGCCATCGTCTGGGGGAGGGCCTCTGCCTGGCCCCGTCTGGGAAGAAGTGAGGAGCGCCTCAGCCCGGCCGCCCCGTCTGGGAAGTGAAGAGCACCTCTGCCCAGCCGCCGCGTCCGGGAAGAAGTGAGGAGCGCCTCTGCCCTGCCGACCTGTCCGGGAAGAAGGGAGGAGCGCCTCTGCCCGGCCACCCCGTCCGGGAAGAAGTGAGGAGCCCCTCTGCCCGGCCGCCCCGTCTGGGCAGTGAGGAGCGCCTCTGCCCGGCCACCCATCCTCTGGGAAGTGAGGAGAGCCTCTGCCCGGCCGCCCCGTCTGGGAAGTGAGGAGCCCTCTGCCCGGCCACCCATCGTCTGGGAAGGAGGAGCGCCTCTGCCCGGCCCCCCGCCTGGGAAGTGAGGAGCGCCTCTGCCCGGCCACCCATCGTCTGGGAAGTGAGGAGCGCCTCTGCCCGGCCGCCCGCTGGGAAGTGAGGAGCGCCTCTGCCCGGCCCCGGGGGGGGGGCCCTGCCGCCCCGTCTGGGAAGTGAGGAGCGCCTCTGCCCGGCCACCCATTGTCTGGGAAGTGAGGAGCGCCTCTGCCCGGCCACCCATCTGGGAAGTGAGGAGGCCTCTGCCCGGCCACCCATCGTCTGGGAAGTGAGGAGCGCCTCTGCCCGGCCGCCCCGTCTGGGAAGTGAGGGCGCCTCTGCCCGGCCCCCCGCTGGGAAGTGAGGAGCGCCTCTGCCCGGCCACCCACGCTGGAAGTGAGAGCGCCTCTGCCCGCCACCCATCGTCTGGGAGGTGAGGAGCACCTCTGCCCGGCCACCTATCATCTGGGAAGTGAGGAGCACCTCTGCCCGGCCACCTATCCTCTGGGAAGAAGTGGGGAGTGCCTCTGCCCGGCCGCCCCGTGTCTGGGAAGAAGTAAGGAGCGCCTCTGCCCGGCCGCTCCGTCTGGGAGGTCTACCACGGAGGCCAGAAGCAATGGGGGGGCTGGACGTGGTGGCTCACGCCTGTGGTCCCGGCACTCTGGGGGACGAGGCGGGTTGATCACTTCGGGCTAGGAGTTCAAGACCAGTCTGGCCAACTTGGCGAAACATGAAAAATACAACAGACAAACCAACCAACCAACTCAGTGACAACAAAACAGGTCTACCCTGGAGTCATACTCTAATTTTTTCTATTTTCCTCCCTTTCTGATCCTTTATCCCACTTTCTTTTTCTTTCTCTTCCTTCTCCCTCTTCTTTGTCAAATAGAGGATTGAGTTATTATCACTGATCCATATAAAGTCCCTCTCTCATTTATTTTAACTCCCACCCCCCATTTCTATTCCCCGACTTCCCATGTGTAACCTTCCTAATATGTTTGATACGCATCTTTTTGTTTGTATGTATTTTTAGAAAATGTTTATTGTTTTTGTGTGCAAAAAAAAAAAAATTAATAAAAAAAAAGAAAAAAAAACAGGAAATGAGAAGGAAATAATACAAAAATAAACATCTCCAGAAAATTTGATATTGCGACCATATTAAGACTGGTGGAATTTTAACTCTTTAAAGTAAATACAGACTCTTTTGGAACTTCTGAATTACAAGAAAACTCCTACCTCTGCCTGGGAATACTATATTACCTCATTTCTTGTTAAATGAACTTTATAAGTGTTTGTATCCTTTACCTGTGTGTGTGTGCGTGTATGTGTGTGTGTGTGTGTGTACACAAAAACCGTAAGAGCTTGGATCCAATGTGTAAAGAGCTTGAAAATTGTCATTCATATTCTTTCAACAAAAAAGAGCTGGGCCAACTGAAAAGCATCTACTTTTATTGGACTTTTCAGATACCTGAAATCACAGGACAAACTACCACTCTGAAATCTGGAGAGACAAGTGAATCCAGCGTATGAGATGTTTGCCTGTAACTGAAGCCATAAATGGGTAGAAATACCTGAATAGCAATATTGACGAATGGATGGAAGCTAAGTGTAAGTGAGAAAATCCTGGGGGCTACAGTCCAAGTGGCAGGGGTGGGACGGTGGGAAAATTCTATGCTTTCCTGAATATTCCCACCAGGAATCTCACAAGTTTGTCTCAGGAGCTAAGACATTCTGAATATCCTGGTACAGGGAAGGGGAAAATAACCATTGTGAAACACACCCAGAGCCCTCTTCATAAAAAAAGCCAGCTTTCAAGAGGAAAGACTTTGCCAGAGCACAGTTCAGATACCTTATCTCAGTTGGGGACGGGAATTCTCCTCATTCTAGCCACCTCCATTTTTCCTGGCTCACCTGAGGGAGAAACAAACAAACAAACAAACAAAAACAGTACCTAACAGGGGACAGTCTTTAAGGAAATAGATTGGGGAAAAAAGTGCTACCACTGAAGGAGAGACAAAGACACTTGTAAAAGTCACAGTTCTGGGGTACAGACTCAGTAAAAGATGGTACTTAATCAAAATATTACAGAATGTTCTGCTCTCCCACACCATACAACCATACTAACAAACCTCCAGTAATAATAACTTAATTACAGCTAAAAAAACTGCAAGACAAAGACAGCATTTTAAAAGGCATTATAGGGAACCCTCCCTAAAAAAAGAAACAAACAACAACAACAAAAAAGACACACAAAATGAGAGAAAAAGACAACATCTTTGAAGGCTCTGGTACACATGGCAACAACAAACAGTAAACACAGCCAAAATCCTAACCAGATTAAAATACATCTTTACACTAAAGGTATGTTTACCTCAGTTTGTATTGTTGCCAGAAAAGGGATCTTCTCTCAGACCCCAAGAGTGGGTTCTTGGATCTCACATGGGAAAGAATTCAGGACAAGTCACTGAGTATAGTAACATTAAAAAATTTATTAGAAACTACTCTATTACAGAGTAGAACGTCCTCAGAAAGCAAGAGGAGGAATTCTTCTATCTTAAACATAATGCCTCATTATGTAGGATATTAAGGTTGAGAATAGTGTACTTTATTATAAAATCTTGTCATCAGCTTGTGACAGACTACTAGTATTGTTATTTTCCTGAGTAATATCAATTTCAGCAAGAATTTATGAGTATACTGTCATCTTTAAAGCAAAACTTATTCTTAAACTAAGAATACCTTTGTTCTTAAAATATTGAGACATTTTCATAAGTTTTGGGTCCTTAGTTAGTTAGCATCATTTACTCGTTCCCTCAACCATAATCATCTTATCTCTAACTTCCCAGGAATGCAACCCACCAGGTTGGGCTTTTTCCAGCCTTTATTCAAGATGGAGTCACTCTTGTTGGACGCCTCTGACATTATTACTCAATACATGTCCGGGTTGCAATAAGAAATTAAGATGCATGTCAAAAGCATAGAAACTGTAAACGCCTAATTGGTTCTTCTTGCTCACTGCCCAGATAGAGCCCATTTATCAAGACAAAGGAATTGCAATAGAGAAAGAGTTTAATACATGTAGATCTGGCTAACTGAGAGACTAGACTTTTATTACTCAAATAATCCTCCCTCAAAACTTGGAGGCAAGGGTTTTAAAAGATAATTTGGCAGGCAGCGAGCCAGGGTATGGGTGCTGCTGTTTGGTTGGTAATTCAATCATAGGGTTGTGGAAAACCGTCCTTGTGCACTGAATGGGCTTCAGAGTGAGGTCCACAGAGGAGTTGCTGGTCTAGGTGGGGCCGTCTAATCATCAGAAATGCAAGAGCTGAAAACACATCTTAAAAGGCCTATCTTATGTTTTACAATAATGTTGTTATTTACAGGAGTAATTGGGGAAGTATCAAATCTTGTGACCTCCTGAATAATGGCTAGTAATTGTTTAACTACTAACTAAGGCCTCTGTCATCTTCTTAACCAGGTTTTACAGAAGCAGTTTAGTTTTAGAGAAGAGCTATTATCATTTAAAATATAAACTAAATTTCTCCCAAAGTTAGCTTGGCCCATGCCCAGGAATGACCAAGGGTAGTTTGGACATTAAAGGCAAGATGAAGTTGATTAGATCAGATCTATTTCACTGTTGTAATTTTCTTACTGTTATGATTTTTGCAAAGATCTTTTTAAAATTAGAATCATGGTAACAAAAATAAAAATACATTTGATAGCTTCATCTGTAGACTGAATATGGCTGTGAAAAGAATTAGTGAGCTTGAATATAAGCAAATAGAAAGCTATCAAATTAAGTACAAAAGAAATAAAGTGGAACAACTAAGGAGTGTAAGACAGTATCAAAATACGTAACTGGAATAACAGAAGGAAAAGAGAGAACTTAGCAGAAGAGTTATTTGAAAAATTAATGACTGATAACTTTCCAAAATCCATGATAATCACTAAATCACAGATTCATGAAACTCAGAAAGTGCTAAGCAGAATAAATTGCAAAAACAAACATATGGAAATGCTGTTGGCATAGCATGCTAAAACTGAAAAAAATCAAAGACAAACAGAAAATTATAAAGGAAGCATGATTAAAACAAAACAAAAACAAAACAAAATTCTTATCTATAAAAGAACAAGTATAAGAATTGCAATGATTTCTCATCAGAAACCAGGCAACATAAAGAGAGTGGATTAAAATTCTTAACATATTAAAAGAAAAAAATCCACCAACCTAGAATCCTACAGCCCATGAAATTATCCTTCAAAACAGAAGTAAAGATTACCTCAGACAAAATTGTGGGAATTTGTTGCCAGCAGATTTGTTTCCTTCAAATTTTTACCAGCAGCAAATCTTTATGGGTCTGCAGCAACCTCAATTCTTGCCTCCTCAGAAGAAATAATTCTATTGAGAGGCATAAGGCAGAAGGAGAGACCAAGATAAGTTTTAGAGCAGGAGTTACAGTTCCTTAAAAAGCTTTAGATCAGGAATGAAAGGAAGGAAAGAAAGTACACTTGCAAGAGGGCCAAGCGGGCAACTTGAAAGACACGTGTGCAGTTTGACATTTGATGTAGGGTTTATTTTCTGGCACACTTCTGGGGTCTTGTATCCCTTCTGCCTTGATTCTTCCCTTGGGGTGGGCTGTCTGCACGCACAGTGGCCTGCCAGCAGTTGGGAGGGGAGTATACACAGTGTTTTTACTGGAGTTGTATGCATGCTTTTCTGTATACCAGCAATTAACAATTTGATTTTGAAGTTAAAAACAGTACCATTTACAATACTCTGCCCCAAAATGAAATACTTAAATGTAAATACATTAAAATATGTATAGGATCTATATGTAGAAAACTACAAAACTCTGATAAAAAGTCTAAATAAATGGAGAAATATTCTTTGTTCATGGATTGAAAGACTCAATATTATGGTGCATTTTTTTAAACATAACATTTAGATTAGGTGAAATTTCCACCAAAATATTAGCAAGCGATTTTATAGATATCAATAAACATATCCTGAAATTTATATAGAAAGGCAAAAGATCCCAAAACACTTAATATTAATAAAATATAAAGGAACAAAGTTGGGAGGCGGATACTACCTAACTTCAAGACTCACTATCAAATCACAATAATCAAGACAGTGTGATATAAGTGAAAGAATAGATGAATAGATCAACAGAACAGAATAGGGAGCCCAGAAATAGACCTACACAAATACAGCCAACTGATCTTGTCAAAGAGGTAAGACAATTCAATGGAGAAAGGATAGTGTTTTTAATAAATGGTGCTGGAATAATTGGACATTCACATGCAAAAAAGTACACAGACACCAACCTTATACTTTAAACCAAGAATTAACTTTAAATGGATTATTGTAAGAGGAAACACTATGAAATTGTAGAAGATAACATAGGAGAAAAAAGCTAACTTACTTTGGGTTTGGTAACCAATATATTTTGACACATCAAAAGTACAATTCATGATATAAAATATTATAAATTGAATTTTATTAAAACTAAAATGTTTTCTCTATGAAATACAATTTTAAGAGAATGAATAGATAAGCTACAACCAAGGAAAAATATCTAGAAATCACATATCTGATAAAGGACTTGTATTAAAAATATATTTTTAAAACTCTTAAAATTGGCCAATACGAAAACAAACAAATCATTTAAAGAATGAGTAAAAGATCCTAACAGACACCTCATGAAAGAAGATGTGCAGATGGAAATAAACTATTTGTAAAAATGGCTCAGCATTTTTTGATGTTAGGGAAATAAAAATTAAAACAACAAAGGATACCACCACATACCTATTAGAATGGCTAAAATAAAAAAACTTATAATACTCATTCCTGGTGATAATGTAGAACAAGAGAAATGCTCATTCATTGCTGGTGAAAATGCAAAACAGTAAATATACTTTGGGGAAAAAAATGGCAGTTTCTTACAAAGTTAAGCATTGTCTTACCTTATAATGTAGCAATAACAGTCTTATTTATGCAACCAACTATTTTTTACCCTTATGTCCACACAAAACTATACAGCTGTTTATAGCAGCTTTATTTATAATTGTCAAAAACAGAGAGCATGTCTGTCTGTAAGCTATCTTCTTGTGGCATATGGGTTAATAATTCTCAAACCACAATACATGTATATTGGAATTGAAAAATTAAGTAAATGTATGGCAAATCATGGGACTCAAATTTCTAATCATTAAAGAGAGAGGTTATAGATAATCAAATGGAGAAGACTAGAATGACACATGTGACAATGAATTAGAGTGGGAGAGATCAGTATGAACTCATGGTTTAGCCTGATATGACACAGATGTATACCTATATAAATATTTTTTGCTTTGGGAGGCTGAGGCAGGCAGATCACGAGGTCGGGAGATTGAGACCATCCTGGCTAACACGGTGAAACCCCATTTCTACTAAAAATACAAAAATTAGCTGGGTGTGGTGGCATGCGCCTGTACTCCTGGCTACTTGGGAGGCTGAGGCAGGAGAATCTCTTGAATCCCGGAGGCGGGGGTTGGAGTGAGCCGAGATCACACCATTACCCTCCAGCCTGGGTGACAGAGTGAGACTCTGTCTCAATAAATAAATAAATACATGAATAACTATTTTTTTAGTTGTGTGTATACATGAGTTAGTATACACACATATATTTCATTGCTCTTTTCTCTGAGAAGGCATAGAAGCAATGACACACAGGAACAATGAGGATATGCAGTGCCCTAATGTTGATGTGTAATATCATCCTTTAGTTAAAAGTAACCAAGGCTCCCTGGAGAAATGGCTGCCTATCATGCTATGGCAAGGAGTATACGAGATGGGCTTGGAGCATCTTGCAGTTCTAGAAAGTAAGGAAGTACTTAAGAATCACAAAAATAAGAGTATGCCAAAGGGAAATAGGAGCCAATTTAAAAAGCCCCCCAAAACCAAAGCTAGAACAATTTGAGCAACAAAATAAACAGATAAGTGTTGGAGGACAACTCAAAGCATAAAATAAATATCCATAAGTCCATATTACATATATATAGTTCCATACACAAATAAATGGAAAAGAACTAAATCTGTGCAGAATTGTAAATACCTTATATTCCACCTTAAAGGAGGCAGAGCATAACTTCCCACTCCTCACGTGTTCACTGTGGATAGTGACTATATTTCCAAAAGTAGAGAGTGGAAAAAAGGAGAGAAAGCATAGATTTACAGTAGAGACTCCTCACAAAAACTCTCTCAGACAAGTAGGTGATCCCAGTTAACATCAATAGTGAGAAGTCATGTTGATAGCATGTACCATGTGATGTCGTGAGAATGGCACTTTATCTCTGTTGCATTTCTCCCAAAACTCATGCACTCTAAACCTAAGAAAAATATCAGACAAATCTCAGTGTGAGTCAGTCTACAAAGCACTCCTGAAAAATGTCTAAGTCATCAAAATGAAGTTCTAAGAAGCCATCACAGCAAACAAGACCCTAAAACACATGACATTGTCATGGAGCATCTTTGGTGGGATGTGCCTTTGTCTCTTCGGACTGCTATAACAAAACATTTATAGAGTGAGTGGCTTAGAAACTGCAGAAATTTATTTTTCACAGCTGTGGATGCTGGAAAGTCCAAGATCAAGGTGTCTGCAAATTTAGTGCCCAGTGAGGGCCTTCTTCCTAATTCATAGATGGTCCCTTAGCGAAAAGAACAAAGCTGGAGGAATCATGCCAGGTGACTTCAAACTATACTACAAGGATATGGGAACCAAAACAGCATGGTACTGGTACCAAAACAGATATATAGACCAACAGAACAGAACAGAGGCCTCAGAAATAACAACACACATCTACAACCATCTGGTCTTTGACAAACCTGACACACACAAGCAATGGGGAAAGGATTTCCTACTTAATAAATGCTGTTGGGAAACCTGGCTAGCCATATGCAGAAAACTAAAACTGGACCCCTTCCACACACCTTATACAAAAATTAACTCAAGATAGATCAAAGACTTAAATGTAAGACCTAAAACCATAAAAATCCTAGAAGAAAACCTAGGCAATACCATTCAGGACACAGGCATGGGCAAAGACTTCATGACTAAGACGCCAAAAGCAATGGTAACAAAAGTCAAAATTGACAAATGGGATCTAATTAAACTAAAGAGCTTCTGCAGAGCAAAAGAAACTCTCATCAGAATGAAAAGGCAACCTACAGAATAGGAGAAAAATTTTTGCAATCTCTCCATCTGACAAAGGGCTAATATCCAGAATCTACAAAGAACTTAAACAAATTTACAAGAACAAAACAAGCAACCTCATCAAAAAGTGGACCAAGGATATGAACAGACACTTCTCAAAAGAAGACCTTTATGTGGTCAATAAACACGAAAAAAAGCTCATCATCACTGGTCATTAGAGAAATACAAATCAAAACCACAGTGAGATACCATCTCACACCAGTTAGAATAGCGATCATTAAAAAGTCAAGAAACAACAGATGCTGGAGAGGGTATGGAGAAATAGGAACGTTTTTACACTGTTGGTGGGAGTGTAAATTAGTTCAACCATTGTGGAACACAGTGTGGCGATTCCTCAAGGATCTAGAATTTGACCCAGCAATCCCATTACTGGATATATGCCCAAATGATTATAAATCATTCTACTATAAAGACACATGCACACGCATGTTTATTGCAGCACTGTTCACAATAGCAAAGACTTGGAACCAACCCAAATGCCCATCAATGATAGACTGAATAAGGAAAATGTGGCACATATACATCATGGAATATTATGCAGCCATAAAGGATGAGTTCATGTCCTTCGCAGGGACATGGATGAAACTGGAAACCATCATTCTCAGCAAACTAACACAAGAAGAGAAAAACAAACACCACATGTTCTCACTCATAAGTGGGAGTTGAACAATGAGAACACATGGACACAGGGAGAGGAACATCATACACTGGGCCCTGTCATGGGTTGCGGGGTTAGGGAAGGGATAGCATTAGGAGAAATACCTAATGTAAATGACTGGTTGATGGGTGCAGCACACCACCATGGCACGTATATACCTATGTAAGAAACCTGCACGTTCTGCACATGTATCCCAGAACTTAAAGTATATTTAAAAAACATAAGTAAATTACCTATTCTGTGGTATTCAGTTATAGCATTAGAAAATGGAAAGAGGCAGAAAATTGGTTTCAAAAAGTGGGGCTGTTGCTATAAGAAATACCCGCCAACATGGAAGCAGTTTTGGAACCAGGTAATGGGCAGAGGCTGGAAAAATTTGGAAGAGCAGGCTAGTAAAAGCCTGTATTGCAGTGAATGGGGAAAGAAGGACAATTTTGGTGAGGACTCAGAAGAGGAGAGCTGTAGGGAAAGTCTGAATTTTCTCAGTGATTATTTGCTTGCTTGTAACCAGAATATTAGTAGAAATATGGACAGTAAAGGCCTTTCTGATGAGGTTTCAGATGCAAATAAAGAACATCATATTGGAAACTGGAGTAAAGTATATATTTGTTACACATTTGCAAAGAACTTGGAAGAATTGTTTCCACGTCTCAAGAGTTTATGAAATGCAGAACTTAAGAGTGATAAAATAGGATATCTGGTGGAAAAAAATATCTAAGCAGCAAAACATTCAGGCTGCTCCGTGGCTAATTTTAACTACATAGAGTGGTATGCAAGAGGAAAAAATGACTTAAATATTAAATTTATAATTAAAAGAAAAGCAAAATTAAAAGACTTTGAAAATTTTCTGATTGGCCATATGAAACGTAAAAAGGCCTGTTCAGGAGCGCAAACTAAAGGTCTGGCTAATTAACCATTTGATAAGGAGATTACTTTGAATAGTACAAAACCAAAGTCTCTTTATTAGAACAATGGGAGAAAGAATCCAAAGGAATTTCAGAGATCTTCCAGGCTGCCCTTCTCATCACATGCTCAGAGCTCTAGGAGATCAGGATGGATTCCAAGGACAGGTCTTCCATGTTCTCGCTGCCCAGAGCTAACTTGGGTCTCTAGCCCTTGCATTCCAGCAAAGAACTCCTTGGCTGCTTCAGTGATTATTCCGGTGGACTCAGGTTCAGCTCAACCCTCTGCTTCAGAATGTACAAGCAGTAAGCTTTGGCAGTGTCCACATGAAACTAATTTTGCAGGCATGGAGAATGCAAGAGTTAAGGGGGCTTCTTCCACCTAGATTTGAAGGCCCACAGATGGCCTGTGGACCCAGGAAGAAAATTACCATAGAGTGTAGCACCACATAGAGGGCCTACTGCAGAAATGCTAAGCAAAAAAGCGAGGTTGGAGCTGCCACAGAGAGTCCACACTAGGGCAACGCCTAGTGGTATGATGAATGTGAGACCACCTCAGAGATCTAAGAACTGCAGGGCCAACAGCTTGCACCTCCAACCTGTGAGAACTGCTGCACAGGCTGAGCCCAGTTTCATCATAGGGGAGAGGTTTCCTGAGGCCTTGGAGGTCAACCCTACAACGGTGTTTCCAGGATGTGAGATGTGAATTCAAATGGGATTTTTCTCTAACATTAAAACTTAATGTTGTTTGTCCTGTTGGGTTTGGGAGGTATTTGGGACAAGTTATCTGTCTTTTCTTGCCTATTTCTCTATTATGGAATGCGAATGTCTATTCTTTGCATGTCTCGCCATTATATTTTGAAAGTAGATAACTTATTTTGATTTTACAAGCTTACGGATGGAGGGAATTTTTCTCAGAATGAATCATGACTTAGTCTTACTCATTCTGGTTTATTTATTTAATTTTTTGAGACCAGATTTTACTCTGTGGCCCAGGCTGGAGTGAAGTGGTGTTATCACAGCTCACTGAAGTCTTGAACTCCTGGGCTCAAGTGATTCTCCTACCTCAGCCTCCCAAGCAGCTGAGACCACAGATGTGTACCATGTCTGGCTATTTTTTTAAATAATTTTGTACAGATGAGATCTCCCTGTGTTGCTCAGACTGGTCTCAAACTTCTGAGCTCAAGTAATCCTCCCACCATGGCCTCCAAAATTGCTGAGATTTCAGGCATGAGCCACCATGCCTGGCTTGATATCTGATTTAAATGAGACTTTATATATTTTGGACCTTTGAGTTGGTAACGGACTGAATTAAGATTTGGGAGCTATTGGGATGAAATGAATGTATACTGTGTATGACTTTTGAGTAGCTGGGATCAGAATGATATCATTTGAACAGTGACTCTCAAACTTATATTGAAATTTACTTGGGATTGTGTTGCTTTTAAGAGGTGGGATCTTTAAGGGGTGATTAAGTCATAGGGGGTCTGCCCTTGTGAATGGTTTATGCAGTTATCAGTGTAATGGTCTCTTGATTTAAGGATAAAGTTATACCATCATTCTTTCTGTCTTATCCAGTTGCTTGCCTTTCCACCTCTGCCATGGGATAATGCAACATGAAGTCCCTCGCCAATGCTAGTGACATGCTCTTGGACTTCCAGGTCTCCAGAACTGTTAGCCAAGTAAGTTTCTGATTATTATTAATTACCCAGCCTGGTATTCTGTTATGGCAGCAGAAAACAGATGAAGAAAGGTATATTAAAGTCATATACAAATATAAATATTAATAATCCAAGTACTCTTACATTTATTTACTCATTTAAGAAATATCTATTGAACACTGCCATAATTAAAGCTATGATTTTCATTTTGTCCCTCAAAATCACTGAACTATCAAGGTTTAAAGTAAACTTTGCTAGACAATCAAAAACCTAGTTATGTCCAGCCTTCTAACATGCCCTGGTTGGGGATATGAAATTTTTTTGTTCTCCAAATATAATCTAAACCTCATGCATTTCAAAGCCGTATTGAATATTTGTCTATAACTACTATAGTATAGAATACTTGTGTTATAAATACATATTGTTTGATGCTATCAATAACAATTAAAACATTTCATTTTGCAAGTCATTAAAATAATCATTGTTTTTGTAATTTAAAGAAAGGCTGATGAAAGTTGCTCATACAAATGCATTTATCTTATAAGAGTGTTTGGTACATAGCAGATAATCTATAAATTTTTTTAATGAACACTTACATTTTTACTCAAACAAATTTAAATTTATGTTAATTAGTAATGTATATTTCTCAGGGTTGCAAAGACAATTCATAATTAAAATAAGTTTTTCTACACCAAAATTATATCAACAATAGCAAGCTAAATTCTGATTTTTGGGAATATTAAATGATAAATATGTATCAGTTTGCATTTTATAAATGGTATCTATTTGTATTGATTGAATATAAAGCTACCATCTCATATGAAGCCACCCAAAGAGCATAATATAAATTTGTTTTGGTTTTACTTATTATCCTTGTATACTGTACTCTAGTTTTTTTTTTTCAGTGATAAAATGCCATTCAGCTCTAATTGTCTAATTGCCTAGCTACCTATCAAACAACAGTTACATACTTTATACCTAATCTGCATTTATTTAGTAAAATGGATTGATTTCCCTGTGTCGTCATTTACTGTAGTCTAAATTATCCTAAATTTTGGCAAGAAAACTTTAAATTCTGCCAGAAAAAGCAAATCAGTCATTTACATTTTTCTTTAGAACAATTTAGCTTTACAGGTATAGAAAAATCACCCTACATTACATATACAAGGAGAGAAGAGAGTAAGGTCACTGAAGCCTCAGCCAAAATAACATGGCCACAAAATAGGGACATCCCAAACCTTTTGTTACTCCTTACCTTAATAATGTAGAATCAGTGTCAAAGAGAATTAATTGAATTAATGAACATTCTAAAGAACTCTCAAATCTTAGGGGACAAAAGGCTGCTTCTAGAAAGGTCTTAAAACTCTATTAAAAACAGTTGAATAGCAATCACTGCAGTAACAGACACTGCTATTCATAATAATTGTGAAAACTTAGAATTGCTCTGGAAAGCAATTGTTGTAACTAAAAAGCTTCAGTAGATTTATGTCATTTCCCACGTAAAAAGTCACAGGATTTTCTTCTTTGGTTCTAAACATTAATATTTTTAAAGAAGTTTGTGGGGTTGGGTAATAATCCATAACTGTAGTAATAAAGGCAGTGTAGCTTTTTGTCTGGGGAACACTTGAAGGCCAAAAACAATTAATGCAAGCAGCAGTGGTATATCAAACATAAACACTGAGGCAGTATACTAAAGTAAAAAGTATACTGTAGCTAAGAATCAGAATACCTGAAGTGTCTTTCCAGCTCTGATGTATATGAGTCACTTTTCTGGGCCACTGTGAACTCAGCTGTACCAAGAACATTAGATGACAAGCTCTACTCAAGCATGCATAAGTGTTCAATATATATTTGCCAAATTAATGAAAATGAATGCTTTCCCTCTTCACTAGAGACAATATCCAATATTATTTTAAAATATAGCAATACATAAGCATGGTGATATTATTGTTAATCTGTACTCTTCAATCAACTGCCAATAATTGTAAACAACTGGGTGGGTACCTGTGCTAGCTGGGTTCTCCAGAAGAAAAATGCTGAGCCAGAGTTAGGGGTGCAAATGGTTGGTTAGAGAGTAATACCTGTCAAAAGAAAAAAAAGAGAAGAAACAGAGCAATGGGAGCCGTCAGATCAGGATGTAGACCTTACAAAGTCTCTGGCTGCCCAACAGAGAGATCTGTATCAAAGACTGCATTATAGATAAATTCTGTTGGAAAGATATAATAGATCATCATCTTGTCTTGGAGCTTCCCCAAACAGATTATAACCTTGCCTACTACTTCATTGTTAAGTCACTTGCCATATTAGCCCAGAGAAGAGTGTAATCTTAGCTTGACGGCTGTGGAAGAAACAGCAAAAAAAACAATATCTGGAAGCTGTCAGCTACTATGCTCCCTGCAACTAAGCAAGCAGTTTTTTAAAAAAGAAAGAGTGAAGCAGACATCTCTGCATCTGCCAAGTACATAACCTGCCTGAATCTTAGTGCTGTCATCCATAAAATAGAAATATAGCCAGATTACCAACTATACCTCGCATAGAAGAGATATTTGATATTTGTGTGCGACTAATAGTGGTTGTATTAGTCAGGGTTCCTAGAGAAACAAAACCAATATACATATAAATAATTTATAACAGCAATACTATAAAGTGAGGATTATGTATAGGTGTAGAATTTTTGCATGTTATTAAAATTAAGTTATCAGCTTAAAACAGAATGCTATAACCTTAAGATATGTGATATATTGCAATAGCAACCATAAAGGAAATATCTATAGAACACACATAAAAGAAAATGTGTGAAGGGAATCAAAACATGCTACTCTTAAAAAAGTCAGCAAAACACAAAAAGCCATTAAGAGAAAAATTGAGGAACAAAAAGCCACAAGACATGTAGAAAACAATCAACAAAATGGCAATAGTAAGTCCTTCCCTATCACTAACCACTTTAAATGTAAATGGATTAAACTCTCTAATTGGAGAAATAGATTAGCTGAATGGATAATAAAACATTGTTCAACTATATGATGTCTACCATAAATTTACTTTAGATTTAAGAATACATATACATCATTAAAAGTAAAATGATGAAAAAATATTCCATGCAAGTTAAAACAAGGGCGGCGAGGTTAATACCAAAGTACTCTTCAAGTCAAAAACTTACACAGGAGACAAAGGACATTATATAAAAATAAAATCTTCATCAAGAAGATATAACAGATATATATATATATATATATATATATATATATATATATATTCATCAGATGGTAGAGCTCCTAAATACACAAATGATATTTTCACAGAATTGAAGATAGAAATAACAGTATCCCAATAATACTAGGAAACATTGATTCACCATTTTCAATAATGCGCAGAACTACCAGACAGAAGACTGATAAAGAAAGAGAGCACATGAACACCACCACAGACCAATTGAACCTGAAAAACATATACGGAAAACTCCACCCAACAACAGCAAAATATACATTATTCTCAACTGTACATGGAACATTTTCCAAGACAAACCACACAGTAGGCCACAAAACAGGTCTCCAAAAAAGGAAAAGATTGAACTTATACAAAGTATCTTTTCTGATCACAATAGAAGAAGACTGGACATCAATAGCAAAAAGAAAACTGGAAAATCATCAAATATGTGGAAATTAAACAACACACTCTTAACCAATGGATCAAGAAGAAGTCACGAGGCAAACTAGAAAATACTTTGGGACAAATGAAAACAAAACACACAGCATATGTACATTTTTAGAATGCAGCAAATGTAGTGCTAAAAGTGAAGGCTATAGCTATACAAGTGTACATTTAAAAAGAAGAAAGATCTCTAATTAACAACCTAACTTTATACTTTAAGAAACTAGAAAAAAATAAATCTAAAGCTACCAGAAGGAAATAATAGAGATTAGATCAGAGACGTATGAAGATTAGATCAGAGATGTATGAAGATTAGATCAGAGATTGATGTAATACTAAGAAATGCTCTAAAGGATCCCCTATATTCAAAGCATACTCTTTCTTACCTTAACTGTGAAGTAACAGTCTAATTTCCCCTTAGTAATCAGGCTCAATCAAGCCAGCCAGTATTGCAACTGCCTTCATTGTCTTTCGATTCAGAACATTGAGGAGCCCAAAGTGAGTGCAGAGAAGTCTTAACTTCCAGTTCATTGTTGTGTCTCCTTCTGGAAGCATTTGTCCCTTTGGACCAAAGATTTCTAGGTTAGCAGAGTATGAGGTTTCAGAGACAGAGGAAAGAAAAAATCCTAATGGATTATTAAGGGTAATAGTGAGTAGCACAACTTTCATTTTCACCCCTTGATTCCTGGACCAATTAATTCTGCCTATGGGAGAAACAGTGCCATATATTTGATGCTTGTTTATAACATATACAGCGTCCTGTACAATCTTCCCCTAGCCCTACAAGGTGCTAGTACATAGCCGGCAATGCAACTAAATTTTCAAAAGGCCATTCCACTGTTTTATCAAACCAGATGCTTTAAGATGATGTAACTAGTGAAGTCCATGAGTGTAAGCTCATCACCATACTTCATTTCATGTGGCACAATTCTTGATCAGAAACAATAGTCTAGAATATTATGATGATAGATGTATGGCGGTGAACAGTAGTTTTGGAAGAAACATTTAGTACAGAGAAGACAAATTCATATCCAGAGTAACTGTCTTTTTTACTAAGAAAAATATGCTGCACTTTTTATGATAGAAGCAGACCAATTTAATCAACTTTCCAGCATGTAGCTATCTGATCACCTGAGAAAATGATGCCATATTCAGGACTCAGCATTTGTCCTTGCTGCTAGCATATTGTGAATTCAAAAGTGGTTGTAGCAAGGCTAGCTATAGTGAGTGGAATTCCATCTTGCTGACCTGTGAATAACCTCCGATTCCTGTCACAATGGGTTATTCTTTTATAAGTTCATTGGACATTGAGATGGGTGGCTGGGAAGAAAGAATGAATAATATTCATAGAATAAGTAATTGTATCCATTTGATTATTAAAATCTTCTTCTGCTGAGGTAACTGGTGAGCATATACGTGGGACAAACATATCCTAGTTGATTATTAAAATCTTCTTCTGCT